>NC_045447.1:85193117-85473795 GCF_002776525.5 Piliocolobus tephrosceles | reverse complement strand
TTTTTTTTTTTTTTTTTTTTTTTTTTTTTTTTTTTTTTTTTTTGCGATGGAGTCTTGCTCTGTCACCAGGCTGGAGTACAGTGGTGTGATCTCAGCTCACTGCAACCTCTGCCTCCCTGGTTCAAGTGATTCTCCTGCCTCAGCCTCCTGAGTAGCTGGGATTACAGGCACGTGCCCCCACACCTAGCTAATTTTTGTATTTTTAGTAGAGATAGGGTTTCACCATGTTGGACAGGGTGGCCTCGATCTCCTGACCTTGTGATCTGCCTGCCTAAGCCTCCCAAAGTGCTGAAATTACAGGCATGAACCACCCCGCCTGGCCTAGTTTTCATTTTCACCAGCAGCAAAGCATTGCATACATTGTAATTAATAGAAGATATTTATTTAGCAAGGAGAGTTCTGCTATACTCCTGGTATCCAGAAGTACTTTATTCATGATCTGAGACATGCTGTTTTGGTGTGTAAAGTGTAGGGGAGGTCAGCTTGACTTGGCGCTGGCAGTTAGGTTTCCTACCTACTTATCACTAAATATGTAGGGGTTTTCTTAGAGGTTGGGTAACTCCATGATTTTGATGCCGGTATTAGAAACCCAAAAGTTGCATTTCTGGCAGTCTCTTTGGAGTAAATGAACTCTTGATGCTCTTATGGAGTATGGCAGGCCTACAGTAGAAAATGTGTGCTATCCCTGCCACTGCCCACTTGGATCTGCTTCTGTTCTGGTGACAGGCAGAAGCAGCGCTGCCCTGTGCAGTAGCTGAAGGATGGGGCAGCTGTTCTATGTCCTAATAGTGGCATTTAAAATGCATGTTCTCCAAATCAAAACCACAATGAGATACCATCTCACACCAGTTAGAATGGCAATCATTAAAAAGTCAGGAAACAACAGGTGCTGGAGAGGATGTGGAGAAATAGGAACACTTTTACACTGTTGGTGGGATTGTAAACTAGTTCAACCATTATGGAAAACAGTATGGCAATTCCTCAAGCATCTAGAACTAGATGTACCATATGACCCAGCCATCCCACTACTGGGTACATACCCAAAGGATTATAAATCATGCTGCTATAAAGACACATGCACACGTATGTTTATTGCGGCACTATTCACAATAGCAAAGACTTGGAATCAACCCAAATGTCCATCTGTGACAGACTGGATTAAGAAAATGTGGCACATATACACCATGGAATACTATGCAGCCATAAAAAAGGATGAGTTTGCATCCTTTGTAGGGACATGGATGCAGCTGGAAACCATCATTCTTAGCAAACTATCACAAGAACAGAAAACCAAACACCACATGTTCTCACTCATAGGTGGGAACTGAACAATGAGATCACTTGGACTCGGGAAGGGGAACATCACACACCAGGGCCTATCATGGGGAGGGGGGAGGGGGGAGGGATTGCATTGGGAGTTATACCTGATATAAATGACGAATTGATGGGTGCTGGCGAATTGATGGGTGCAGCACACCAACATGGCACAAGTATACATATGTAACAAACCTGCACGTTATGCACATGTACCCTAGAACTTAAAGTATAATAAAAATAAAATAAAAATAAAATAAAATAAAATAAAATAAAATGCATGTTCTCAAGTTCTGGACCACAATAGTGGGTGTGTCTAACAAATCAATCCTTGTTGATTGGAAAAGACATTTTTTTTTTTTCCATTTTTGTAATTCAGTAAACATTCTTCTCTTCCCTATTTTAAGGCTTCATGGTTTACAATGGAAACTTTATGAATTAGTGTGCTTTGTCATAATCCATTAATCTAAAATACTAAAATTACACCCCAAATCATAAAATTCTGATACGGCAAAGTGGTATTTAATCATATTCATTCCTTGGAAATTTTCTGAGATTGGGTCATAGGTTATTTTTCAAATCTAAACCATTTTTTAGTAAACGTAAAGATATTTTATATTAATTTTATAATTGTATTATTATGAAAGTTATACATTTGAAATTCAGATATCAAATTAAGCTTCTGGATATTAATGTTTTAAACACTGTGTTGAATTAGTCAATAGGTATAAAAGTAATTTAAAACTTCTTTGTCTCCATTCTATAAGATTTGGATTTCATATTTCTTTGTGAATTATTGTTCTTGTTATTCCTGCTATTTGTTTTGATTCTATCTGTACGGAAATGCATGGAAATCTATTGAAAGTTGATTCAGTAAGTGCTGTCCCGCATTCCAAATGTCAGATGCTCACCACAGCATGTATGTATTTTTATTTCATCATAAATTTTTAAATCAGAATATAAAGAAAAAATCCAGCATTATTTTGGGAAAAAGAGAAAAAGAATTTAGATTTCAATTAAGTATATTTATCTCCTCCCAAATTGTATGCTCTCCTGTTCAAGCTTAATTTAAATTTAACCATACATTTATCTTTATTTACTTATTTATATTTATTTAGGTAAAATATACATATACAATTTACCATATTTGCCATTTTTCAGTGTATAGTTTAGTGGTAATAAATGGATTTATACTCTTTTTTTTTTTTTGCCTCCATATCCCCCCTTTCCCTTGCACTTAGCATGTATGTATTTTTAATTTTAAAAGGAGATTTCTTTTTCTACCCCCACAGCTATTTAAAAGCTTGTTTTCAAATACATGCAGATTTAATTTAGTCTCAGAGTAAACTCTGTAAAAGGAAAAAAAGAAATGGTGCTGAGGGAGTAAAATGATGGAGGTGTAATTAGAGTTGTTTTTCAACCTTAGACAGCGCTCTTGCTTCCACTAATGCTATAATTACCTTTATCAGCAGGTACCAACCACAGATTATCACACCTTGTGCAGACAAGTGGGCAACTGAGAGAGTGTATGGAAATAGCAGTGAGTATGTAGAAAGCACAGTGCTACCAAGTAAGCAAGTCCATTTCAGCTGGTTACCAAAGCCACTCTTCTCACAGCTCTTTGAGATGCTGTGCGTGCAGGAGGGACCCACAAACAAACCTACCATTCGTTTCTGATGTTGACTTGCCCTCTTTGAGTCTACTAGGTAATTGCCAGTTTTCCCTGCTAAAAGCAGAATTCTTTAAGGTCTTAAAATAAATGAGGAAGGCCAGGCACAGTGGCCCATGCCTGTAATCCCAGCATTTTGAGAGGCCGAGGCGGGTGGATCGTAAGGTCAGGAGATAGAAACCATCCTGGCCAAAATGATGAAACCCCATTTGTACTAAAAATATAAAAATTGACTGGGGGTGGTAGTGTGCGACCGTAGTCCCAGCTACTCAGGAGGCTGAGGCAGGAGAATCACTTGAACCCTGGAGGCAGAGGTTGCAGTGAGCCAAGATCATGCCACTGCACTCCAGCCTGGCAACGGAGTGAAACTCTGTCTCAAAAAAAAAAAAAAAAAAAAAAAAAGCCAAGTCAAAGGCAAAACTAAAGTCAGAAAAACTCATCTCCCAACCAATTGCCCATTTAAGGATTACGCGGCTAGTAGGTCCTTTGTGGCTATCATAGAAACAACTGCAACTGGGTGAAAAGAATTCTTGTTTCCTTTTTCAGTGTCCAATATGCTATTGCAATGTCATTAAACCTTTAGTAGTTTGTTCTTGTTACACAAAGGGCTCTCCTGATGAAAGCAGAGCGAATCTCCTGCAGTGCTAGCCCATTACTGAATAAGCCATTTCTTGACAGGTTGATTTTTGTCTACTGCCTTTTACTCACTCTGTTAAACAAATAAAAAGGGACAATGTGGTATTGCTCAGGAATACAGTTGTATTTTCTTGTTATTGTGATTTTTTGTGTGTGTGAAAAAAAGACCATTTTCTGATAGTGGTCCATTTTGCTGAAGCATTTCTGAAATAATATCTTTGTCTAGTAATTAATATATCACAACCAACAAGCCCCTCCTCCTGAACACAGTGAATTAAAAATTTTAATTTAGTTTCAGCTTTAATTTGAGGACCACGAATATGTTAGAAAATGCCTAATTCAAATATTTTAAGTTTGGAGGAGTAAAATATCTTTGCATTGTGGTGATTTTAAGTTTGTTTTCGTTATTCCCAAAGATATTAGAACAGCTTCTCCTGCAATTAATTACTGAGATCTTTTAAAAACAATGGAATCATTAAAAATAACTTATAAATAGTAAGAAAACATTACTTTCATTTTGTTAGACCAGCTGTGATGGTCTATGTGTTACTTTTACTTTTTATTTCTTTCATTTGCAAAGCCAAAAGAGGGCTGGTAAAGCAAAAATGAAAGGATTATAGAGAACAACGTTTAAAGAAACATTCATCTAACTTTTGTTGAACATTTAAGTGTTAGGCTCCATGGTAAGTGCTGGACAGCCTCTCTAATAGAGCTGATAGTTTAACACAAGAGATATGCAACATGACAATACAGAGATACACAAAGTCTAGCTTTATAGTCAGAATACCTTGGAGCAAAGGTTAAAGTAGTCAATGCTTCTTTAAGTGTGGTGGTGGGAGGCTTGGAGAAAAAGCTTCTGAGACGTTGTGCCTGCTTCTGAAAAGATGAAGAAGAAAAACAGTCGCTTGGATTTTGCAATTTGGAAAGAGGGCAATAATATATTTCTGAGAGTCATTTTAAATGAACCATGAGGATAGATGCCAGTGCAGTGAATGGGAGGCAAGTTAGATGAGGAAAAGATATAACAACGACAGCAAGTGCAAATATTTGTATGGTACTTACTATGTGCCAGGCACTCTTCTAAGCACATTGCATGTGCTATTGTCTATTTCCTGACTTCCCATTAGAGTTCCACTATTTATTACAGCTGAAATATAAGCTCCACAAAGGTAGGATCATTGTTTTGTTCACTGATTCATCCGTGAGCCTTGAACAGTACCTGGCACATAGTGAGCACTCAAATATTTCCTCAGTGAATGAACTAATCAATTAGTAAGTACCTTAATAAATATAATACTCTCTAATTAATATAAGGTAGATTTTAGGTTCTTGGCTATGGAGAGAAAAATAAATAGAGACAGAAATTTGTTTTTACAAGATGAGAGAGATATCAGCATGCTTATTTGCTAGAGAAGGAACCTAGTAAAGAAGGAGAGTTTAAATAAGCAGGAGATAGAATAGTGATAAAAACTAGTCCATAGACCTGCAGGAGGTGGGATTTATTTTATGGGATAGTTGAAGACCAATTTTTCCACAGAGTAAATACAGACTCCCATCCCTCTCTTTGTCTGTAACGACTTGCCTGGTAGAAATCAGACCTATGGTTGATTCTTTTGCAGGTTTTACTTAGTATATATTTCGTCTAGAATGTTAGGGAATTAATTCACAAGTTGTCATGCAAGAAAATATGTACTTTGATTGAAACTCTTGTTAAAAACTCAGAGATGGCTAAAATGCTATTTTGTATCTTTCTCTGACTTGGCCAAATACCTCAAGGGACATAAAAGATTTCCCAGACTTCGGTAAGGTAGGAATCACTCCTTTGGTTGTCCTGAAGAAAGATATCTAAATTCAGAGTTGACATGACAATCTGCTAATCCATGCATTTAATATAATGGGATTGTACATTTATTAAAAATGTCTCCCTGGAATACCAAAATTTGGACCACAAAATAGCCCTAAAAAAGGGAACACATTCGTGGTGATAACAAGCTAGGTTTTGTCCTTTCTGAAGGTTAATTTTTCTAGGACTTTCTTGAGAATGGACTTTATCATGGTGAGATTAGGGAGGAAGGGCTCTGTTGAGTAAGAGTGTTTCCAAGAAGGCTGATACGAACACAGCTCATCTCTCATTTCAGAGTTCACTGGAAAATTTCAATTTCTTTTAGGAAACAGTATGGTAGCTTTGGAACTGAGCAGATCTAGATTGGAATCCTGGTTCTGTCCATTATTAGCTGTGTAGCCTTGGGTGAATTATATTTCTATGACTCTTTTCTCCCCAATTCTGTTAGGATAATCCTTCTTTCTTTCCTAGTGAGTTTAAGATTCACTTTAATATTTTGTTAATAAAGAAATGTGTTTATTGTATTTATTTTTATTTAAAACTTGGTCTCAAATATATAAATAGTAGAAAATATGACAAAATAATCCACATAATCATAATACACATTAGAGATGAACAATTTACCATCTTTTCTTCAGTTTTTTTGAAATAAATAAGATGTCTTAAAAGAAGCTAAAATATCCCCATGCCATTTCCTTGATTTTCCGGATCCTAATCTCTGACCTGAGCCAAAATTTGCAAGGGGCAGCAGGGGTGTGGTGCTGGCTTTCCCATCTAAGACTGTTATTAACATTCAAATTAGACAGACTTGATTTCCAGCCTGATTCAGGTCATTCACTGGTTTTGCGACTGAATCTTATTGTCTTCCATCATGATAAAATGAAGGTGAAAATACCTGCCCCCAGGATGAATTATGAACATTAGAAGTATTGCTATGTATAGTTAATTCAGTGTCTGGTCAGAGCTATTCACTGAATGGAAACAGTTATGTAACTATTGGTGTTAACCAGACGTGTTACAACACATGTAAAAAGTAGAAGTTGCTTTTGTTTGATGGGAAATGTTGTTTATAGTCTTTAAAATTTTTCTGAAATTAGAATGTTGTTGGTCATATCCAAGATGTGATATAAGACTGATGATTGTATTGGGCTGGTTTTGAAAGTGCTTTAGAAAATAAAATCAGTTTGTCTTTTCCAAGATGATGATTTTCTATAGCAGATCCTGGTCCTTGAAATGTCCATTCTTCTATGTTTTTACCAAAGGTAGTTTATTGACATTCTTGGGGCAAAAATATAAAATCCATACTATATTGAAATATGATACTTTTTGCTTTTAGCATTTTTATTACTGGATTCTTTATGTATTGAAATAGATTATAGTTATAAAATTAATCTCTTCATGAAGCTCAAGGACTTTGGGCAGGAATTTTTTAAAACTTTCTTTTATTGTGGGATATTACAAACATATACAAAAGTAGAGGCAATGGTATAATAAACCTATAACCCAGCTTTAATGATGATCAAATCATGACAAATCAATCTTGCTTCATCTTTATCCCTACTTTCTATTTATTCTGTCCCCCACTAGATTATTTGTAAGCAAGTCTTAGGTATTACATCACTTCCTCTAAAAATATTTATTTATTTATTTATTTTTGAGGCAGAGTCTCACTCTGTCACCCAGGCTGGGGTGCAGTGGCACAATCACTGCTTACGGCAGCCTCAACCTCCCAGGCTCAGGTGATTCTCCTACCTCAGCCTCCCAAGTAGCTGAGACTTCAGGCATGCACCACCACACCCTGCTAATTTTTATATTTTTTTTTGTAGAGAAGGGGTTTCACCACATTGCCCAGGCTGGTCTCAAACTCCTGGGCTCAAGCAATCCTTCCACCTCAGCCTTCCAAAGTCCTAAGATTACAGGCATGAGCCTCTGCAACCGCCCAGGACTCTTTATTAAAACAAAACTGCAACACTATTATCAAATTAGAAAAAAACTTCTTAATGCCCACAGATATTGAATTAGAACTGTATTTCCTTGATTACCTTATAATTCTGTTTGAATTAGAATCCAACTGTAGTGGACACATTATAGTTTTCCTTTTTAGTCTATAGTTTCCCCTCTCCTGATCTCTCTTCTTTTGCTCTCAACAATTATTTGTCAGAGAAATGTATTTATCCTGTAGAATTTTCTACATTCTGTATTTTGCTGAATACATCCCAATGGTGTCATCTCAGATGTTTCTCTGTCCATTGTATTTCCTATGAACTGATGATTTGACCAGGTGCCTAGATCAGTTTTAATTTGAGTTTTTGGTGACAATACTTCATAGGTATTCTGGCTGTATCTCATTTTGGGGTATTAGCCACCATTGGGGATAATTGCTTAGAAAAGGGGCTGGCAAACTTTTTCTTCAAAGAGCCAAATAGTAAATGTTTTGGGTTTTTTTTCTTTTTTCTTTTTTCTTTTTCTTTTGGATTTTCACTATTTTGCCCAGGCTGGAGTGAAGTGGTGCCATCTCTGCTCACTGCAACCCCTGCCACCTGGCTTCAAGCAATTCTCCTGCCTCAGCCTCCTAAGTAGCTGGGATTACAGGTGCCTGCCACCACTTCTGGCTAATTTTTGTATTTTTAGTAGAGACAGGGTTTCACCATGTTGGCCAGGCTTGTCTCGAACTCCTGACCACAGGTGATCCACCCACCACAGCCTCCCAAACTGCTAGGACAGGCATGAGCCACCGTGCCTGGCCAACGTTTTAGGTTTTGCAGGCTATAAGGTCTCTTATAATCATTCAATTCTTGCTGTTACAGCTCTTTCAAAAGCAGCCATAAGCATTATGTAAATAAATGGTCATGGCTGTGTTCTAATAAAACATTATTTATAAACACTAAAATGGGAATTTCATATAATTTTTACCCTTATGAAATATTATTCTTTTGATATTTTAACCATTTAAAAATGCAAAAATTATTCTTAGCTTACAGGCTAAGAAAAACTGATAATGGAATGGATCTGGCCCTTATTTGGAGTTTGCCAAGATCCATTATTTTATTCGGGCATTGTAAAATAGTGATATTATGATTCTGTCTTTCCTTTTTCATTTATTAACTGAAATAATTTTATAAACAGAAACTTTCTTCATCAGCTATTTTCTTATTCTGAGTTATATTTCTTATAATAAAGTCAAGATAAATGTTTGAGGCAGTTTTTAAAAAGTTGAGCTAATAATAATAAGAGCTGTGTGGTGGCATTAATTTGTTAGTATACTGTCAGGCCTTAGATTTTAATTGGGGCATTGTGTTCAGTTAACTAGCAGAAAATATTTGGCCCAATAATTGTGGAGGCCAATTAAAGTATTATTAAGAAATAGAACTTGTAAAAATATATTGTCAAACTATTTCTATATTAAAGATTCTGCTTTCAGAATTTAAAAAAGTGTTGGACATCGTGTTGAGTTTCCAATGGTGCCATAAGAAACTACTACAAACTTAGTGGCGGAAAGTAACATGTATTTATTATCTCAGTTCTGTAGTACGGAAGTATGACATGGGTTCACTAGACCACACATCAAGATGTCATCAGGGCTGTGTTTCTGTAATATCTAGATGAAAATCTACTTGCTTGCCTTCTCCAGCTTCTAGAAACCACCCACATTCCTTGGCTCATGGTCCCTGTCTTAGTCTGTTTTCACATTGCTGATAAAGACATACCCAAGACTGGGAAGAAAAAGAGGTTTAGGCCAGGCACGGTGGCTCACGAGGCAATCCCAGCACTTTGGGAGGCCGAGGTGGGCAGATCACGAGGTTAGGAGATCGAGACCATCCTGGCCAACATGGTGAAACCCAATCTCTACTAAAATGCAAAAAATTAGCCAGGCGTGGTGGTGTGCACCTGTAATCCCAGCTACTCGGGAGGCTGAGGCAGGGGAATTGCTTGAACCCAGGAGGTGGAGATTGCAGTGAGCCAAGATTGAGCCACTGCACTCCAGCCTGGGCAACAGAGCAAGACTCCATCTCAAAAGAAAAGGAAAAAAAGAGGTTTAATTGGACCTACAGTTCCATATGGCTGGAGAGGCCTCAGAATCATGATGGGAGGTGAAAGGCACTTCTTACATGATGGCAGCAAGAGAAAATGAGGAAGAAGCAAAAGTAGAAACCCCTGGTAAACCCATTAGATTTTGTGAGACTTACTATCACGAGACTAGCAAGGGAAAGACTGACCCCCATGATTCAATTAACTCCTGCTGGGTCCCTCCCACAACATGTGGGAATTCTGGGAGATACAATTCAAATCGAGATTTGGGTGGGGACACAGCCAAACCATCTCAGTCCCTTTCTCCATTTTCAAAGGCAGTAAAGTTACATCTTGTTGGCCTTTCTGCTATCACATTGCTTTCTCTGATTCTCCTCTTCTGCCTCTCTCTTCTACATTTAGGAAACCTTATGATTACATTGGGCCCGCCTGGGTAATTGAAAACCATCTCTTTATTTTAAGGTCAAATGATCAACTACCTTATTCCCCACTGACATGTAAAGTAGCATATTCATAGGTTCTGGAAATTAGGATGTGAACCTCCTTGGGAGGTTATTATTCTGCCTTCCATAGGCATTGAGATATTACTTTTTGATTTGTTTACATTTTACTAGAAAATGTTATGGAGATGGTATTGAATGATTCTCTCTAAGGTGTCTTTAAATCCATGATAAATAATCATGTATTTGGAGTGAGGTTCTGCTGGTAGACAAAGGAACAGAATAGATGAGGTCCCTTGTACACTTTGGTTTTCTGAGTGTTGAATTTATAGTGATGGCAGTAGAAGAGGAAATTGCCTTTCTTACTAGTGGATATTCAGTAAATTTGGGTATGTGAATGTTTTGTTTTAATGAGCACCCACTTCCTACAAGAGAAGGACTCAAATGCTATAGGAAAAAGAAATGTGAAAAAGACTTCTAAGAGACTTACTTGCTACAGAGGGGAGGAATGAAACTAGAATTTGGCATATAACATGATATATTGTAAGCCTATTAGATAGTAACTATACATATTTTATATATTATGACTATATTATTCACATTATAAGTACACTAAACTTGTCTTAATTATATTATTAGTCTGCTAAAAAGTTTAATAAGATGGGTCAAATGAGTGAGAAAACCAATTGATTGTACTCATGAACAGATAGTGTAATTTTCAGTTATTGATAAATTGAATCGAAGCTGTACAGGTAAAATAAGTTTTTGAATATTCTTATTTATTATTTTCTCCATGGATATTGCAAAATGCAATTATTACTAGTTTGTAAATATATTTTTTTTCTTCTCAATGAATGAGAACAACACTTAAGTTTAAATTTTGCATTACAGTTAGTTTTAAAATAGGGCTGTTACCATTTTTTCCTGTTATTTGAGGACATCTGATTTTTGATAAAAGTGTCTCCTTTGCTCCATAAATCACAATTATAATAATGGATAATTGTTATACATCACTGTTAATAGGCAAGAAAGAAAGGTGAAAAATTTAGCACTCAGTGAGTACATAACAATAGCTTGAGGCTTCAGAATGTTAACGTCAAATAAGGTGAGAAGTTGAGCCTCCCTTTCTTTTCAAAAATGGGCCTATTTTAGGGAGGTATGGCTTTGTGAAAAAGTCTAGACAATCCTGACCTGAAAAACCAAATTACTGCAAGTACAACTGAAGTAGCAGGTAATCTTGGGTTATGTGTCCACAACACTCATTTGTATCTGTGGGAATGTTTTGAGCTTAAAATTGCAGCAGTTGTTCAGAATTATGGAAAAATGAACAACCATGTTTGTAGATATACAGCTGAAAGAGACTCTGTGCAGATGATTGGATATTGTATTAGTTTATTCTCATGCTGCAGATAAAGACATATCTGAGACTGGGTAATTTGTAAAGGAAAGAGGTTTAATTGACTCGCAGTTCAGCATGACTGGGGAGGCCTCTGGAAACTTACAATCATGGCGGAAGGGGAAGCAAACATGTCCTTCTTCACATGGTGGCAGGAAGGAGACATGCCAAACAAAGGGAGAAAGCCACTTATAAGACCATCAGATCTTGTGAGAATTCACTATCACAAGAATCACTATCACAACAACTCACTATCACAGTTACGGGGGTAACTGCCCCCATGATTCAGTTACCTCCCACCGGGTCCCTCCCATGACGTGGGGATTATGGGAACTACAATTGAAGATGGGATTTGGGTAGGGACATAGCGAAACCATATCAGAGATGAAGGCTTAGAAATTCTGCAATTGGTCACTCATGGCTGAAAAGAAGTACCAGTGAAGCATGAAACAGGAACTAAAGAAAGCTGAAGATTATATTCATAGCACAGCAAAGAAACCAAGACAAAGGCAAAAAGGCCTGGACCTTCACTTTTAGAGGCTTTTCCCTTTATCTTTCCTGAATAAGGATTTTACTGTAGTTATACTATATATTATTAGTATTACTATTCCAACTTGTGTGTATAATTAAGTTTAAGTTAATTGGTGAGTATTCATTATGTGTCTTTATTTGTTATTGTCTTTATAAATTCTCTCATAAAAGAAGCCCTTCAAGATTTATTGAGAGAAAGTAGTATAATTGGACCTGACATTTGCTGTCACCAACACATTGCCCAGAGTGGGTCCCAGTTTCAGAACAGGATCTATTCCCATCTTTTTGACTTCATATCACAAAGTCATCCCTGTAAACACACATTTTGAATAAATAGATAAACTCTAGAATTGTTTTCATTGTTCTAAATTATCGACAGCCATTTTGTGTCAAAGAAATGAGTTTTTATGCATTTAAAAGCATAAGATACTCTCACACTAAATGCAATTAATTTTCCTTAAAAGATAAACAGTAATGATTCAAATTACCAAAGCCTAGGATGAAATGAGAATGATCTGGCTTACAGCTACAAAAAGAGCTCATTGCTTTGAAGGTTCATCAAGTTATTGAATGTAACTATAGAATGCACTGGTAACAGTAACTAAAACAAGAGCTTACTTCATGTTATTAAGACCAAACATCCCAAATGAATAGGCCATGAAAAACGAATGCAGAAGGAACCAGAGATAAGCAAAAAAAAATGTCCTACTTTTGTCTCATTACCCATTAAATACAGCTGGGGGAGGGAAAACATTTTTTTTTTTTTTCAATCATACTGTATCTTGTATAACTGGTGCCTTTGGGTCCACTGATGGAGACAGACTATTAGGCCGGTATGATAACATCATGGTCCTGCATTAATGTGAGCAGTGAGGTAATTCACAGGATATTGTATTACTGCAGAGTTTATGAATCATACACATTGTAAGACCTCTAGAAGGCTGGATGTTATTTCTTCTTCCTGGGCAAAAACCTTACATGTACCAGAGTATACTATGTACCAGAGTATAATCTGGTCTTTTGGTTTAGGATCTCCTTCAGGACAATGACTGTATTTTATTAATCAGTGTATTCCCAAATCTTGCTCAGTGGCTGGCATGTTGTAGAAACTCAGTAATTGTGTGGGAACTAAATGAAAGAGCATAATGAAAATACTCTAGACTTTGGTGTTTCATATCCTGGACAGAGAGAGGATGAAGGAAGAGAGAAAAATGAGCATAATTTTGGCATTTATTACTACCAGGCTCTTTTAATGATCTCTTATGTAATCTTTCAACATCATTCCATGGTAGGTTTTCTTTTGATGCACAAATCATGGGAGAAGAAATAAAATTTCAGAGAAGTGAAATCTATTTTAACCAAGGTCAGCTGGGAAAAGGTAGAGCAAGAACTCAAATATAACTACCCTTTAATTTTTTGTCAATACTCTACTGACTTGTGAATTAGAAGTAAGATGATAAAAAGAGTGTAAGCAATGTTAATGTGTGTCTTTTCCCTCACAAAGATGATTTCTTCTTGAAGTTGGCTTAAAGGTCACTATGGATGTAGAGAGTAAGTCAAGGAAGTGCTTGACAATGAAACCATATCGTTTGCAGGCCTGCAAACAAGCTTAGTTTCAGGAGAAAATTATTGAATGAAAAAAATAAAAACATAGGGCAATATACTTGTATTTACATGACCTGAAGACTTTATTTCCAGTATCTTTTCAATGTGCTGAATCATTTACTTATCCTTTCAAGTTTTAGATAAGCCCTGGTTATTTCTTTATGTGATGTCAATCAAAATCAGATCTAGAAAACTTAAAATTCATCAAGTGAAACTTACAGAACACTTGTTAAGTGGGTTCTCTCTCTCTCTCTCTCTGTCTCTCTGTGTGTGTGTGATATCTACTATTAAGAATATGACAAGAGACAAATAAGTGTCTTCAATAAGAGTTTAATTTGAGGAAGTTATTACCTTGGTTTGTCTCAAGGTTAGAATAGAGTCAAGCCAATATGCTGTATCTTCAATATTTTTGATTGTATCAAATGAGTATTGATGTCCATAACAATGACCCTCAATCAAGATACCGTACTCAGTCATAAGAGGATGGATTTATGTTTCATGCTTCCTACTTACTATTGTAAGAAACTGCATTCAGATCAGAAAGAGAAATGTTCAGAATCAATGGGTGAAAGAAGAGTTGATGATTAACTGGAAAATCATTTAATCAAAAATACCCCTTTCACAAGCATTTTTTTTTTTTTTTTTGAGATGGAGTCTTACCCTCTTGCCCAGGTTGGAGTGCAGTGGCATGATCTTGGCTCACTGCAACCTCCGATTCTTGGGTTCAAGTGGTTCTCCTGCCTCAACTGCCCAGCAACTGAGGCTACAGGTGCACGCCACCATCCCCAGCTAATTTTTGTGTTTTTAGTAGAGATGGGGTTTCACCATATTGGCCAGGATGGTCTTGAACTCCTGACCTCGTGACCCATCCGCCTTGGCCTCCCAAAGTGCTGGGATTACAGGTGTGAGCCATTGTACCCGACCACCAGCATTCTTATTTAATTTCACTCTGTATGCTTATAAAAAGTATAAGACTACCTCTTTACAGCCGAGTATATTTAAAATCTAATTAGGACAGGTTGCCTTTTGCTGCTAATATAAGTGGTGACCATATAATTGAATAATTTCCATCCATTCTTTCCCGTCTTGTAGGGATATAAGAGAAGCAAAATGTGCTGACTCTCTTCATTTGTTATGAGAGGAGGCGGAAAAATGAATATTTGATGTATGCTTAGCATTTTGTTAAGCTTTTTTTGTTTATAAAACTTTCATATTTCGTATGTGTTATCTCATTCAATTTGTACAACAATCTGATTATGTAGGTAACATTTTCATTTTATCAAGTTCCAGCCCTCCTGGAGCTTATATTCTAATAAAGGCCAGCAGAAGATACACTGGCAAGCAAATAAATATATAATAAAATGTCTCATGATTATAAGTGCTGTGAGGAAAAATAAAGCAAGATAGGGAGGTAGAGAATGAGAGGGGGCACCATTTGAGCTAGAGAGAAAGTCTATCTGATTGTTGCTATTAGGTAGATGTCAGAAGGAAGTGAGGGAGCAAGCCATGGAGATACTAAATGAGGGAAAGAACATTCCATGCAGAATGAACTGCAAGTACAAGTGTCCCGAGGCAGGGGCATGCCTGATGTGTTTGAGGAACAAGAAGGCAGCCAAAGAGGATGGAGCTGTCAGCCTGGAAAAGAGGGATAGGAGAGAGAGATTTGAACCTAGGTCTGACTCCAAACCTATGTGCACAAATTCTCCCCTCAATCTATGAATTGGGGGACAGTGTAGCAATTAGGGAAAGATTAGGGGATTCCAAACAGCCCTAGGCTTTGCAATATACACCGTGAGTAATGTAGGAAATCACAAACAGAACCGTAAAATGTTTTATTGAAGGCAGGATTATGTAGTTTGGCCTTTAGGATATTGGAAGCTGTGTGTTTGCAGATTCCAGCTACACAGGGCAGATTCAACTAGAAACAGCAGTGACATGAGAATGTTAGTGATAGTTACCCATGTTGAACTCCATGTTCCAGAAACTGTTCTGTGAGATTTGCATATATTGAACCATTTATTTCTTATGACAACCTCATTGTACTCATTTTACAGATAAGGGAACTAAGGCACAGAGATATTAAGTAACTTGCCCAATGTTATGAAGTTTAGGTTTGAAATCAGCCTGCCTGACTCTACATTCTGTAGTCTTAAAAAATGGAGGAAACAGAAAAAAATGTAGAGCAATTCTTCTTTTATTCTTTTATTATTGTTTTTTAACCCATTACTTTCCTGAAATATGGAGCAAAGATTGACAGGTGAGCTACCAGAAAAAACATTTACTCTTATCCCTCTGAAGAATATGAAAGGAAGTTGGGAGAAATGAGTTAAGGAGAACAGTGAAGATCCACTTTTAGTCAAAGTATTTTCTCCTTTCAGTTTCCCTCTGGCTGATGACCAGGACAAAAATGAGATTAACCAATGAGAAACAGTATTGTGCAAAAATTAGGTCCTCAATAAAATGCTCTTTATATATGGGTAAAAAAGCTGTTTCCTTTTTTTTTTTCCTTTGAAACAGGGTCCCACTTTGTTGCCCAGGTTGGAGTGCGGTACAATCATGAAGTTCTTACTTTTAAATTAAGCAAATTCTTGAAACCTGGGTCAACTTGATGATTATAAGGTATTCATTCCGTACCTACTCAAGGGTTAAAAGGAGCCGTGAGAAAGTATAAATCTGTTTTTGTTGTTGCTATTGATATTTTAAAAATTTGTTTGTGTGTTTTATGTTTTTCATTAGGCAAGGCTTTTAGATTAGTATCACTTGCAAATTGGCTGCTGAAATATGCCAGAAGCATCAGAATAAGTAGTTTAAGATTATATTTGTCAAGCTTGGTAGAGATTCATCAATGATATAAACACGCATACACACTCACAGTTCCCAAGAATAGCAACAAAAAACACATGTCCAGAAATTCTGAAGAAACTCAGTGATGAAATGTAAAACTGTTCATCCAAATATATAACTGATTTTAAACAGCCACTCCATTGGAGAAGGGTTCCCAAACTTGATGGCCATCTGAATCACCTGGAAAACTGTTTAAAAAAAAAAAGCAGACTGGCTGGCGCGGTGGCTCCCGCCTGTAATCCTAGAACCTTGGGAGGCTTAGGCGGGCAGATCGTCTGAGGTCAGGAGTTTGAGACCAGTCTGGCCAATGTGGTGAAACCCCATCTCAACTGAAAATAAAACAAAACAAAACAGCTGGGCATGGTGGCAGGCACCTGTAATCCCAGCCACTCGGAAGGCTGAGGCAGGAGAATTGTTTGAACCCGGGAGGCGGAGGTTGCAATGAACTGAGATTGCACCATTGCACTCCAGCCTGGGCAACAAGAACGGAACTCCGTCTCAAAAAAACCAAAAAACAAATAAAAAAACAGGCTACTGGATGGACTATACCATGCCTGTGAACTTTCTATTTCTGTAGCAGGCTTAGGAAAACTATAGCTTGAAAAGGTCCTCAGGTGATGTAGTTGATAACCCAAATAATTTATTTTATTTTGTTTTACATTTTATTTTTTTCAACTTTTATTTCAGATTCAGGGGGTACATGTGCAGGTTTGTTACAAGGTATTTTGTGTGATGCTGAGGTTGAGAGTACAGTTTAATCCATCATCCACATAGTGAAGTGAGCATAGTACTCAAGAGGTAGTTTTTCAACCCTGGCCCCCTGCCGCCTCCTCCCTCTACTAGTCCCCAGTGTCTACTGATTCCATCTTTATGTCCATTTGTATCCA
The DNA here is from genome assembly GCF_002776525.5 of Piliocolobus tephrosceles. NCBI lineage: Eukaryota > Metazoa > Chordata > Mammalia > Primates > Cercopithecidae > Piliocolobus > Piliocolobus tephrosceles. The sequence goes on along the minus strand of NC_045447.1, from coordinate 85,456,601 downwards.
ATGATTAGCTCACACTTGGTGAGAATGCACAGAACTTGGTTTTCTGTTTTTGTGTTATTTTGCATAAGATAATGGCCTCCACCTGTATCCAAGTTGCTGCAAATAATATGATTTTGTTTTTTTATGCCTGCGTAGTATTCCGTGGTATATATGTACCACATTTTCTTTATGCGGTCCACTGTTGATGGGCACCTAGGTTGATGCCATGTCTTTGCTAGTGAGGATAACACTCTTTTAATGACCATTATCTATGATTCTCGGTGGTTCTCGGTGTTAGCATCTATCAGAATCACCTGGAGGGCTTGTTAAACCACAGCTGGGTCCCATCCTCTGGATTTTCTAAGTAAGTACAGCTGAAGTGTGGTGTGAGAATTTGCATTTTTAACAAGTTTCCAGGTGTTGCTTCTGCTTCTGATGGTCTGCGCATGACAGTTTAAGAACCCCTCAGTTATAAAAACTTTACAGTAAGCGTGAGGAGGGTGTAGGAGAGATGAGTATCACCACTTTGAGTCTAGCCACAACAACAACCTGGACTCCATGGTACAAGGTGGAATCATTGACCAGTGAAGAAAAACAAATACTGTGAGTAAGACATTATTGCTCTAAGGTATAATTAATCAATTCAGTTGTTTGTGGTTTTAGTGAGTTTGTGAATAATGCACTAACCAGGGGCAATATTACATTATACAAAGCCATTTCTTAGCTGACTACCAATGTCTAAAATCTAGTTTCATGAGATTAGAAAGAGCAAAGTTGGGGAAGTAATCTTTTATTCAAGGATGAAATCAGATATAATGGCAGACATAAAAGAGATAAGGAGACGTTTCTCAAGACAGAGGAAAAAAATAGACAATTACCTCTGGGATTAGGTCTGGAAATTTTTTTTTGTCTTAACGCCTTAGTAAGTACTTTACTACTGTTAGTACAGTGTAAATCACTCAGTGTTCTTAGATCCTAAATTGTTTTGAGAAAGAAAATGCTAAGCTAATAGGAATAAAGTCAAGGAAGCTTTTCACAACAAAACCTGTGAAGCATCTATATAATTTATGGGGTCCAGTGTAAAATAAATATGCAAGTCCCCATATTCAGAAGTTAAGAATTTCAAATGGCAACAGCAGAACATTACAGCATGGGGCTCTGTGCAGTTAAACCAATCTCATGCCCCAGAAGCCAGCCCTGGGTATAATCAAGAGAGTTTCAGAAGATTGGAGTTAGATTTGAGTTCTGTCCCTGACACTCTGTATCATTATGAGTGACCTACCTTATTTCATTGCTTGTGAGTTTCTTGATATGTACAGTTTGGAGAATAATCCTTATCTTGAAAATTTATTGAGAAAAACAAGTTAGGTAATAGGTAAAAGTCCCGGTGGTAGTGTGTGGTATTAGAACCTCAAAAAACCCTAAAAAGAAAAAGTTTCTGGGGCTGAAGAGATTATTTATTTTCCCAGTATGGGTGTCATTTTGCAAATTCTTATAAAGCTGATTAAGTCCTTAAATGTTTGTTGATTGCCTATAATGTGTTAGACATTGTTCTAGGTGCTGGGCTTACTGCTGTCTTTGTGCAGATCACAGTCTAGTGGGAGACACAGCCAATAAACAAGTAGATGAAACATAATTGTGAAATACAAAAATTGCAGTGGCATAAAATAACTGGCACAAGGGGTATAATATTAGAGGGAGGCCAGGGAAAGCTTCTCCGAAGAGGTTATATTGAGGCTATTATAATCTAAGGGTGGAGAAAGATCTAGTATAGGAAGTGCATTCCAGGTAGGAGGAGCAACATGTGCAAACTATCTTGAACAGTAAAGACCTTGGCATGTTTGAGGAACTAAGAGAAGATCAATAGGCTGGAGCCAGAGAATGAGGCAGAGTGCTAGGGGATGAATTTAGGGAGAACCATGGGGCCAGATTGTGTAACCCCTTATGGGTCAATGTCTGGAATTTATTCTATGCATGATGGGAAACTGTTGAAGAGTTTTAAGTAGGAAAATGATGTGAGCTTATGAGTATTGCTAAAGTGTCTCCAGATGCTTTGTGAGGGAAGAGTTGGAAAAGGCACAAGAAAAGAAGTGAGAGGTTATTGTGGGGGAAGACCTGGTGAGAAATGATGATGGCCTGGACCAGGCTGGTGACAGTGGAGATGGGAAGAAATGGACTGATCTTCTACTGTATTTTTGTGGTGAGTGCAATTGAATTTGCAATTAATATGCATGTAGGTGTTAAGAGAGACAGATTAATCAAGAATGGATCCTATGTTTCTGACTTAAGCAACTCGGTGGATGGTAATATTTATAGAAAATTTGAACATGTGGGGAGAAATAGGCTTTGGAAGAAAGCCAAAGGTCAAGTTTTGAACGTGCTGATTTTGAGATGGTGGCAACAAGTTGATGAGGTCAATACATGTGACTGGAACCCAAAAAGATGTCCCAGTTAGAGCTAACCTGGGTATTAGTTTATGGGTGATATTAAAGCCCATTGATACATGATGTCAATTAGGATGATAGTACATAGAAAATAAGGGGGTCCAGGAAAGAGCCTTGTGAATTTATTTAGTAGAAGAGCTATCCAGGGAAACATAAAGAAAAAACAGAGATATTTGTAGGTGATTATATCGCAGAGGCCAAGAGTGGAAGGTCTTTCAGGAAACTAGTGATTAAGAGGGTTGAATCCTGCTTAGAGAGGTCCAGAAAGGCGAGAATACTAAATAGCCCATTGCATCTGGCAATATGAATTCTTTGTGAATTTGTCAAGAGCAGTTTTACTATAGTAACAGGGACAAGAAGCCAGACTGGAGTAGGCTGAGGAATGAATGACAAGTGAGGTCATGGAGACTGTGTATACATTCAATCTTTTGAGAACTATAATGTACAAGGGAGCAGAAGAAATGAGATGGGCAACTGGGAGGTCCTATGCCATCAAGGTACTTTTCCTATTAATATGAAAAATACCAGGGCATGTTTCTGAACTGAAAGAAATGATACCATCTAGAGGGAGAAAATGATGGTGGAAGACAGGGAGACACCTATCACCTATAAAATACAAACTGAGAGAAGGCCATATATATATACACACACATATGTGTGCATGTGTGTACACTTATATATGTGTGTGTATATCCACCTTAAATTTCATAATTCCAAAAAGGCATAATGCACTTTGTTTTCTTTTATTTCTAGAAGAATATAGATATTGTTTTCCATCCACAACTTTCAGTAATGAGCATAAAATACTGAGAGAAAACAAAGTTAAACTGCTTTCATGGCGCCAGGCTTCAGTTTGGGAAGACTGTTTTGTAGAGAATGGTGAGAGCAAATTACTCTCAGTAAACAAAGGAATGGTTACTCAGAAAATGCCAGCTTTCTTCATTGCTTAGATGAGATGTTTGCTTCTCTTGGGTGCAGATCACATTACAAAATAGTCGCAAAGAAGATGAACCCTGAAAACAAAAACTGCAAATTTTGATTGGTTTTTAGAGGGTAGTTATTTAAAAAACAATTATTATTTATGGAATTTCTAACTTTCAGTGGATCTTTCCTATTTCTTATAATGTTTTCAGTCTAAAGTTATGTGTCAAAAAGTGGAAATCTGCTACAAACATAAAAAGTGAATTTAATGTTAACGAAGGCAACTTGCTCACAGCAGGAAATGCAGTTTTACTCCAGAATTTTTCTTTGATGAGCAACCAGTGATAGACTGAAATGGAAGTGCTGGAAATGAAGCAAATCTCTTAATAATCAGCTATACAGGGGATTGTCACAGAATACATGTGTCAGTTTACTGGGCCTAGACTTAGAGAAGGTTTTGCATTGTCGATATTGCATCTTGATATGGTGATATGAGTGTGTGGGGTTTGTAAAGGTCACCTCTTACTGGGTCTGTGTGGGGAGCTGATAAGGTCAAAAGTTTAGAATTAATTCTTAAATCTCCACTGAGCAGAAAGATATCTAAGTTGCTATAATATATAGTTGTCTTAAAGGTCCAGAGATACTGGAAAATAGAAAAGATGTGTTTTGTCGGCTGAGTAATTTTCAAAGGGTAACTGTAAGAAACCAAGCATAACGATATGATAGGAGTTTAGTCAAATGTGTGTCCTTTGGAGTTTTCTTTCTTTTTTTCTTTTAATTTCAGCAATCTTGGAAACGTTTTTCGTTCATTCGGAAGTTTTTGTATAAGATCTATCAAGTTATATTATTAAGTATAAAGAAGTAGTGATTATCGAACTATATTTTGTAAAACCTCAGGTTTTCATAAAATGTCTCTTGAGACTCCTTGGGAAATTAGGCACATGGTCAAGGGGGCATCGCTCTTTGCCAGTGGGCCTAACTCAGTAAGGAATAAAGATTGAGGGGTCTGAAATGTGGAAAGGTCCCTCCAAGGTAAAGGAGAAAATCATTGTCGTAAATGACACTTGCAAGTGGCATTGCTTGCTGTATCTATTTATAACTGTATAGATAATCTGTCACATTTTCCTTCAGCGTCTAAGACACTATTTTCTTTTTCATATTTTTCTTTCAGTATGCTGTCAGAATAGTCATGCCGTCTTCATAAGTTGGTACTCATATTATTGTATTTTTGTGTTGTCGGCCACTGCAGGGAAAGAAAAATAATTTTCCTCCTACTCGTCTAAATTCTGAGACATCTGTAACAAGTTAACAAGAGAAAACCAAACGGAAGTTTATTAACATGTATATTTCTTATATTCAGGGGAGAAAACTCAGGGAAAGAAGAAATCTCAAAGACGTGGCTTAGAACTCTGGCTTACGTAGCATCTTCAACAAAACCAATTTATTTTAGAGAAGTGACAATACAAAAGAAAGGGACTTTATGTCTCCAGGGGTGGCAAATTTTGGGAAGATAAACTTAGTCATGTGTATATAATGATGTGGTCAATGACAAACCACACGTATGACACCAGTCCCATAAGATTATAATAGTGAATTTTTATTCCTTTTCTGTGTTTTGCTATGTTTAGAAGCACAAATACATACCATTGTGTGACAATTGCTAACAGTGCTCAGCACAGTCCCATGCTGTACAGGTCTGTAGCCTAGGAGCCATAGGCTGTACTGTATGGCCTAGGTGTATAGTAGGCTATCCCAACTAGGTTTGTGTGAGTATACCCTATGATGTCTGCACGAGGACAAAATGATGCATTTCTCATTAAGTGACATACGACTGTATATGGGAAACTAATGGTAGGTTGATAAAGACTAGTAGATATGGTTTGTGGTGTGGATTCCTCTGGTGATGTCTCCAGGCTGATAAGGGTCTGAAGTCATCTCTAGGGAGGAACATTTTATTTCCTGGTAGAGAAAGGAGGAGGGACACCTTTGTAAATTTATGTTCTGCCTTTAGGCAAATAGAGGGAGGAAAGATTTTCTTCCTCTTTTGTAAAATTTCAACTTGTATTTTGGATACAGGGAGTGGATTGGTGGTTTGTTATATGAGTATACTGCATGATGCTGAGGTTTGGGGTGCAATTGGTTTTGTCTTCCAGGTAAAAAGCATAGCACCCATAGTTATTAAACCCACACCCCCTTCCTTCCCTCCCACCTCTAGTAGTCCCTAGTGTCTATTTTTCCTATCTTTATGTCCATGTTTATCCAGTGTTTAGCTCCCACTTACAAGTGAGAACATGCGATATTTGATTTTCTATTTCTGTGTTAATTCACTTAGGATAATGGCCTCCAGCTGTATCCATGTTGCTGCAAAGGACATGATATCTCTCTCTCTCTTTTAAATATAGCTGTGAGAAAGCTTCTTTTGGTATCTGTTTCTCCTTGCCTTTGATTCAAAATAATCCTTATGCCAAAGTGGCATGTTTTAGGGTGGCATATTCTGCTAGCTTTCTCTTTATTACTCCCTTTACACATTTCCCCCAAACATGATCATGAAAGGAGGGATTTATGTAAGAAAAATCCGTCATGGTTAAGGACTCTGAGAGGGAAGTGGTCAACAGAGAAAGTCCATGTAGCATCCCCAGTCTCAGATGTATCTTTGGTCATCCCCTAATTCTCTTCTTTTCCTGTCTCCCTCATAACAGACTTTCCATCCCCACCATGCACCTCATGATATCTCAGATCCCAATTCCCCTCCCCTTATGAGGAATAACAGAACACAAAGACAGTAACTAATATTTAGGAAGGTTTAAAATAGGAAACTGATGAAAAGTATTATTTAAAATGAGGTATAACAGAAAACTTTAAATCTGAATGTATAATTGGACTGTGACTGGTTGATTATTAATATAATTCATAATTTGATTTAAAAGAATAGTTATGTTGTACTTTATCGAACAAATCTTAGGAGTTTTAATGTTCAGAATGTCAGAATTATACCTGAAATATGTATCTGAGCCAAGGTAAGATCAGTTATTATTCTGACTTTTATTATAGAGCAGAAATTATCAGTCTGATATATTATGAGAAGGAAATAAGCCAAATTGAGATGATTTATATCAGAACCCTTTTTATAGTGTATTTCAACTGTTTTAATTGTGATAAAATGTACATAACTAAGATTTAACATTTTAACCATTTTTAAGTGTACAATTTAGTGGTATTAAGTACATTCTCATTGTATCAGAACTTCTCAGGAAACATGGATTGTGATATGCATCTTTGGTTACAAATTTTTCTTGCAAATTTTGTTTTTTCTATTTTGCTGTTACCTCATTGTGAAAGTTAAAGTAAGATAATTCAAGATTTATGGCTAAAAGAAATTAACTGACTAGATACTTGACTGATTTTTCAACTTCCTTAAGAGTAAATTATCTCACAACTTTATTTCCCAGGCAAAGAGATATCTCTTAATTTGCAAACAAACAAACAAACAGAAATGCCACTAAAAAATATGGCATCTTCTGCACATTTGAATAGATTTCTCAGTCTTGAAGCATCTGAACAGCCATTTGATTTCTTTGTCCTTTGGGGGAAATATGCTTTTTTTAATGCCAAAACTAGGGCCTGCAGAATAAACAAATATTATCCACATATTGCTACTATGATAATTATTGTACTGTGTTAAATCCTAACAATAAGGCCTTTTCTGTTTACTAGTCCTATAAATTATTTTGGAAGAAAAATTGCTCTAGTAAGTAGATACAGTAGTGGGAGGAGCAAAACTTATAAGAGCTCCAATATTTTACATTTTCATGATAGCTTTTTAGTTTTATTTTCCTCAGGTTTGCATTCTCTACTATGGATTTTCACAGTTCCTCTTGAAGTTCATGTCACAGTAATGAAACAACATTTGTTAGGTGCCTTATGGTTTTCAAAGCACTTACATTTATTTATATATAGTGTATTTATATATAGCGTATCCTTTGAGCCTTTTAGGAATCCCGTTGAGACAAAGGGACAGCCTCAGTTGAGTTTCATACATTGAGATATTTAACTTTCCTGATATCATTAGTGATGACTGATTATTTCCTGACTGCTCAGGACTTTTCCCATTTCCTCATAATACACTAATATCCCCTCCCCGTTGATTGGATCTGCTAGGACTGCAATGAGGTAACCACCAATCTCTGGTCATGTGGGCAAGGATGAGACCAGAGCATAGGCAATTAGAGGCTCCCTTTTGGAATGTGAACAATCAGGCTGCCAGAGGTTCGATTCTGCTTCATCTCAACAGGGACATATCCTAATGAGACCATTTGTATTGAGAGAACTGCTGAACTTCCCACTGCCTTAATCCAGAGCTGCCTTGGTTCCTGTCTTTTCCAGGTTCTTGAACCTCCTGGAGAGTCTGAGTCCCTGATATCCTCTCAATAAATTCCCTTTGGTTTGTGTCTCCCAGAATCTGTTTCTGTTGCTTGCCACCCCAAAACCAGCACAAAGACATTCCCATTGCCAGTGTGGTAGAAGTTGATGCTTGGACCCAGATATTCCAGGACTGATTATGTTTCATCATGCTGCTATTATTATTATTATTTTGAAGCACACTATTCAAGCTAAATTAAAAGCAACAATTCATTTATCCTTTAAAAAATGATTTTCAATTTCTCAAATATTTATTCCTGTCCCTTTTTACATTTTTCATGTTCTTCTCACCAAAGAAAAGTCTTTAGTCTTTTTAAAAACTTAAAAAATCATCAACTTTAAAAATTTACTTCCATCAGGTGTTTTGCCAGTGACAGAACATGACAAAGAAGAATGATATATCAGGTACAGGCAAATCATTCGTTTTAAGAGAGAATAAAGATGGTTATACAATTATTTGATGTTTGGCTTTTGGAATAATCATGTCTTCTCCTATTTTATGAAGTCATTTTCTTAGAAATAGAGTATTTCTAGTTTAGAAGTCTACAAGAAATAATAAGAGCCCAGAATGGTGTACTCTGTAATATTTCCATTTTCTTGGCACTTACTTCATACCTTTCTCAGACATGTTTCCATTAATTCTTTCTGGATGAATTTTTATTTACTAATTTAAATTAGTGCACTAATTTAATGGGATTATGAGATAATATTTTGGAAGACCAGTCATTCATTCAGTTACTGTTGGGACAGGCATTGTGCTAGCGTACGTGCATGTGCCTTTCAACAAAATAGTCACTGTTCTCAAAGATTTGAACAGTAACTTCATAATAAAGGATATGTAGCTAGTCAATAAGCACATAAAGAGATGCTCAATACCATTAGTTTATCAGGGAAATACAAGTTAAAACCATAATGAGATATCACTATACACACAATAGATTGGCTAAAATTAATGATTGACACTGCTGGTGTTGGCAAGGATGTGGAGCAATTGAAACTCACATGGGTTGTTAATGAGAATATAAACAGGTACAAACATTTCAGAATACTTCAGAAAACAGTTTCTCATAAAGTAACAAGCACATACCATGTGGCCCTGTGATCCCAGTGGAAATATATGGCCACACAGACTATCACATAAATGTTCTTAGCAGCTTTATTAGTAAGAACCCCAAACTGGAGACAAGCCAATGTCCATTCATAGATAAACAAATGAATTGTGGTATATCTCTACAATGAAATACTCAGCAATAAAAAAGAATGAACCATTGATACATGTAACTACATGGTTAAATCTTAAAATATGCTGAGTAAAGAAACCAGACACAAAATAGTACATATTGATTCTATTTATATGAAATGCCAGAAAAGACCAGTCTAATTCAGAGGGACAGATAGGAGATCAGTTATTAGCTAGGACTTCCCTTAAATTGGGAAGAGGTAAAAGGAAACTTTTTGGGGTTATAAAAACTTTCTGTATCTTATGGTGGTAGTTTCACAGGTGTATAGTTTTGTCAAAACTCATTGAAAGATACATTTAAAATGGGCACAGCTTATTGTATGTAAACCATACCTCAGGAAAGTTGACATAAATTTAGGTGAATAGTATCCCTTAAAAATCTTATTTTGTAAGTCATATGTTAATGTGATTGTACCTAAAATGAAAGCATAAGGCATTTTACTGGTTATGTTTTTAGAAACAGTGTTTTTTGGCAATTTTAAACATAATTCCTTTTCATCAACAGTGATATAAGATGGAAAAATTATCCAGGAAACCAGCTATATTTTCTACTTACAGCAAACAATATCTTATTTTAATTATGCAGCAATAATTAACCTTCATATCTTTAAGCAGCTTGTGCTATTAGTTTGGGAAAAACATTAAAACAGCAAAAATTATCATTTTAGATGGTGAGAAATTGTCAACCAATCCAAACTAGTTTATCAAAATAAAAGTAATAGTAATTTAAAATATTTCATTCAACATCTGACTGTATATTTTATAACATTTGTAAGGAAAAACACACTAATATATTGATGAACTTTTCTCTGTTCTCTTAAGTACCTATTCTGATTTATATTACTAAATCTTCTCGACTGATTTACAACTTTTAACAGGTGCCAAATCCCAAACAATGCTTTGATACTATAGGTTAAATTACCAGGTCTTCTTTTTCCTTTGTGAAATACAATACTATTAAATATTCATTTATTGAGAAGGGCAATTCTGAGCCTCATTGTCAACTAATGGAAAGTAAAAAAAATTGGAATATTATAACAAGATTACTTTTAAAATCTGTTTTCCCAGTGCCTCAGGCAATAGTAGAAATTCAATATTTTTCTATCATCCATTCTTGTAATACAATTTTAGAGTGAATGTTTTTGGAAATCTTCTCACATTTTTTTCTAATACTATTTTACTCTTAGTGTTTTATATTTTATAAAAATCTTTGTACCATAAATCTAGAGACAAATCTATAGAGACTTTTAGAAATGGGGACCACACTAAGAGTCTCTTAAATGCTCATCCAGGGGGCTGGGTATAGAAAACTGTCCCATTGAGTCAGCAATAGAAGGTAGGTGAAACATTTTATAAGCGGAAATTAGTCAATTTTTCATGTTAAGGATATAATGGTCATATAAAGCAGCTGAGATTTATAATTTCTCAAAGTCTGCTTGTAATTTTCTTATACTTCTGAAACTTACTGGATGATTTATTTCCTTAAAAGCATATCTTAGTATTACCCAGTGTACTGCTTTTATTTATGATGTACAAAAAAAAGTTGTTCTCATTAGGTTATTTTTATCAGATCTAGATAAATAGAAAACTATATGAATTTAAATAATAATATTAATAAATAGACAATATTTAGGTCTATCATATTTACATCTAATCATGACAGTATTGTTTTCATGTGGCTAATATAACAACCAGCCACAAACTGGGTAGCTTAAGACAGCAGAAGTTTATTCTCCCACAGTTACAGACGCCAAAAGTCTGAGATTAGTCTCACAGGCAGAAATCAAGGTGTGAGGAGGGCCATACACTGTCCAGGAGAGAATCTGTTCCTTGTCTTTTCCAGCTTCTCTTGGGCTATCAGCATTCTTTGGCTTGTAGCCACATCACTCCACTCTCTGCCTCCATGGTCATTGCCTTCTCTTCTGGATGGTCAAATTTCTTTCTGCTTCTCTCTTACAAAGACACTTGTGATTGATTGTCGCCACTCGGATAATCCAGGATAATCTTCCCATCTCAAGATCCTTAACTCAATTGTATCTGCAAAAATCTTTTTTTTAAAATAAGATAATGTTTACAGGTTCCAGAGATTAGAACCTCTTATCTTTAAGGGCCATGATGCAGGCTATTATAATGACCTTAAAAAATGAAGCTTACTATTTTAATTTATTGCTCTTTTCCTGTCACCTCAAAGCACATATGGTCTTCCCTACACATTTTTAATTTAAAATATTTAGTCAAAAAGACTGAGTATGTTGCATAAGACTGTGTGTGTTGTAATTCACAATAATCATATGAATCTTGGAATTTCTCTGCTTCATGAGTTAGTATCATGTCTCTCCAGTAAGTTAGTAGAGATTTTGAACACAAGATCTATGTGTATCTTATACCATATGTCATGCACCTGAGAATTTCCCTGACAGTACCAATTTATAATATTTAGTCCTATTGTTAACCACTATATCTATTGCATGTTGAATTTTTTGACTAAAATATGATTACTGCAAACAGGCCGTCTGACAGAATAGATCTTAATGATTTTAATAGATCTGTTCAAGAGAATAATGGCATTTCATTTTGTTCATATTAGTTCTCTGTCTCTCACATCTGTTTTTTCCTTTGTGAAAGGAAGGAAAACGGTAATCAATGAATAAGCTCTTAAGAGAGTGGCCATATAAAATCTGTTTCACAACATCGAATTATGACAACCTATTATTGTTGTGATGAACTGATTCTTGTAATAAGGTATTGATGTAGCAGAAATAAAATCTATCCTATTAAAATTTTATTTCCATGGTCTCTCTTAGATACTGGCTTCTGCCCTCAAATGGTATAATCTTTCTTCATCTTAATAGTATCTTTTAGCTTTGTAGACCACAGGACATGCAGCTTGTGTGAGAGAAAGGTTATAGCTGCCATAAGCATTATGAAGAATGGCACTACACTAAGTGCAATACAATGGTATAAATTAAATTTTGTTTTTACATAACAGTTAAAAGGTTATGGTTTTATTTAGCCTTGTGAATATTACAAAGCAAAGAGTCATGCTTGGGAAATGATTTTTAGATTAATGTCAATAACTGTGGTATAAACCAGTGAGGAGATAGACATGCTCAGAGTCTTAGTTTGTTTTATGTGACTCTAGCAGAATACCCAAGCCTGAGTAGTTAAAACAGAACAGAAATGTGTTTTTCATAATCCTGGAGACTGGGAAATCCAATATTAAGGCATCCAGCAGGTTAGGGCCCAGTCTCTCTGCTTCCAAAATGGCACCTGAATGCTAAATCTTCCAGAAGGAAAGAGTGCCATAACCTCACATAGCAGAAGCTGAACTCCTCCCAGCCCTTTTAAATAAGGGCATTAATCCATTAGTGAGGGTGGAGCTCTCTTGACCTAAATACCTCCCAACACTGTTGTAGTGGGAATTAAGTTTACAATACATGAGTTTTGGGGGGACACATTCAGACCCTAGTATTCAGTAAGCACTATTCATTGAAAAAATGTAAAGAAACTACAATATTAAGAGACTTGCTAAGGGTATAGTTTTGATGACCTAACTGCCTGTGTACAAATCCTATTGCCATTACTTATCTTATGACTTTGGGAGTCACTTAATTTCAACTAGCAGTCTGTTTTCTTCTTACCTATAAAAAGAATAATAGATACTTTCCATATGACAATTTTGAAGATTAAATTAGATGAGATACATAAAGCACTTAGGACTTCCTCATGCTAAATACTCAATAAATATGTTACTGATTTTTTAAAATTTCATTTTTTAAAATTATACTTTAAGTTCTAGGGTACATGTGCACAACGTGCAGGTTTGTTACATATGTATACATATGCCATGTTGGTGTGCTGCACCCATTAACTTGTCATTTATATTAGGTATTTCCCCTAATGCTATCCCTCCCCAGCCCCGCACCCCACGACAGGCCCTGGTGTGTGATGTTCTCCACCCTATGTCCAAGTGTTCTCATTGTTCAATTCCCACCTATGAGTGAGAACATGCAGTGTTTGCTTTTCTGTCCCTGCGATAGTTTGCTCAGAATGGCTTCTAGCTTCATCCATGTCCCTACAAAGGACATGAACTCATCCTTTTTTATGGCTACATAGTATTCCATGGTGTATATGTGCCACATTTTCTTAATCCAGTCTATTATTGATGGACATTTGGGTTGGTTCCAAGTCTTTGCTATTGTGAATGGTGCCACAATAAACATACATGTGCATGTGTCTTTGTAGTAGCATGATTTATAATCCTTTGGGTATATACCCCATAATGGGATTGCAGGGTCAAATGGTATTTCCAGTTCCAGATCCTTGAGGAATCACCACACTGTCTTCCACAATGGTTGAACTAGTTTACCTCACCATCAACAGTGTCAAAGTGTTCCTATTTCTCCACATCCTCTCCAGCACCTGTTGTTTCCTGACTTTTTAATGATCACCATTCTAACTGGTATGAGATGGTATCTCATTGTGGTTTTGATTTGCATTTCTCTGATGGCCATTGATGAGCATTTTTTCATGTGTCTGTTGGCTGCATAAATGTCATCTTTTGAGAAGTTTCTTTTCATATCCTTTGCCCACTTTTTGATGGGTTTGTTTGATTTTTTTCTTGTAAATTTGTTTAAGTTCTTTGTAGATTCTGGATATTAGTCCTTTGTCAGGTGGGTAGATAGCAAAAATTTTCTCCCATTCTGTAGGTTGCCTGTTCACTCTGATGGTAGTTTCTTTTGCTGTGCAGAAGCTCTTTAATTTAATTACATCCCATTTGTCAATTTTGGCTTTTGTTGCCATTGCTTTTGGTGTCTTAGTCAGGCAGTCCTTGTCCATGCCTATGTCCTGAATGGTATTGCCTAGGTTTTCTTCTAGGGTTTTTATGGTATTAGGTCTAACATTTAAGCCTTTAATCCATCTTGAATTAATTTTTGCATAAGGTATAAGGAAGGGATCCAGTTTCAGCTTTCTACATATGGCTAGCCAGTTCTCCCAGCACCTTTTATTGAATAGGGAATCCTTTCCCCATTGCTTGTATTTGTCAGCTTTGTCAAAGATCAGATGGTTGTAGACGTGTGTTGTTATTTCTGAGGGCTCTGTTCTGTTCCATTGGTCTATGTCTCTGTTTTGGTAACAGTATCATGCTATTTTGGTTAATGTAGTGTTGTAGTATAGTTTGAAGTCAGATAACGTGATGCCTCCAGCTTTGTTCTTTTGACTTAAGATTGTCTTGGCAATGTGGGCTGTTTTTTGGTTCCATATGAACTTTAAAGTAGTTTTTCCCCATTCTGTGAAGAAAGTCATTGATAGCTTGATGGGGATGGCATTGAATCTATAAATTACCCTGGGCAGTATGGCCATTTTCATGATATTGATTCTTCCTATCCATGAGCATGGAATGTTCTTCCATTTGTTTATGTCCTCTTTTATTTCATTGAGTAGTGGTTTGTAGTTATCCTTGAAGAGGTCCTTCACATCCCTTGTAAGTTGGATTCCTAGGTATTTTATTCTCTTTGAAGCAATTGTGAATGGGAGTTCACTCATGATTTGGCTCTCTATTATTGTTGTATAGGAATGCTTGGGATTTTTGCACGTTGATTTTCTACCCTGAGACTTTGCTGACATTGCTTATCAACTTAAGGAGATTTTGGGCTGAGACACTGGGGTTTTGTAAATATACAATGATGTCATCTGCAAACAGGGACAATTTGACTTCCTCTTTTCCTAATTGAATACCCTTTATTTCTTTCTCCTGCCTGATTACCCTGGCCAGAACTTCCAGACTATGTTGAATAGGACTAATGAGAGAGGGCATCCCTATCTTGTGCCAGTTTTCAAAGGGAATGCTTCCAGCTTTTGCCCATTCAGTATGATATTGGCTGTGGGTTTGTCATAAATAGCTCTTATTATTTTGAGATACATTCCTTCAGTACCTAGTTTATTGAGAGTTTTTAGCATGAAGGGCTATTGAATTTTGTTCAAGGCCTTTTCTGCATCTACTGAGATAATCATGTGGTTTTGGTCTTTGGTTCTGTTTATACGATGGAATACGTTTATTGATTTGCGTATGTTGAACCAGCCTTGCATCCCAGGGATGAAGCCAACTTGATTGTGGTGGATACGCTTTTTGATATGCTGCTGGATTTGGTTTGTCAGTATTTTATTGAGGATTTTTGCATTGATGTTCATCAGGCATATTGGTTTAAAATTCTCTTTTTTTTTGCTGTGTTTCTGCTAGGCTTTGGTATCAGGATGATGCTGGCCTCATAAAATAAGTTAGGGAGGATTCCCTCTTTTTCTATTGATTGGAATAGTTTCAGAAGGAATGGTACCACCTCCTCTTTGTACCTCTGGTAGAATTCAGCTGTGAATCCATCTGGTCCTGGACTATTTTTGTTTGGTAGGCTATTAATTACTGCCTCAATTTCAGAGCCTGTTACTGGTCTATTCAGGGATTCAACTTCTTCCTGGTTGAGTCTTGGGAGAGTGTATGTATCCATGAATTTATCAATTTCTTCTAGGTTTTCTAGTTCATTTTTTTAGAAGTGTTTATAGTATTCTCTAATGGTAGTTTGTATTTCTGTGGGGTCAGTGATGATACCCCCTTTATCATTTTTATTGCGTCTATTTGATTCTTCTCTCTTTATTATTGTTGCTAGTGGTCTATGTATTTTGTTGATCTTTTCAAAAAACCAGCTCCTGGATTCATTGATTTTTTTTTTTTTTTTTTTTGTAAGGGTTTTTTGTTTCTCTATCTCCTTCAGTTCTGCTCTGATCTTAGTTATTTCTTGCCTTCTGCCAGCTTTTGAATGTGTTTGCTCTTGCTTCTCTAGTTCTTTTAATTGTGATGTTAGGGTGTCAATTTTAGGTCTTTCCTGCTTTCTCTTGTGGGCATTTAGTGCTATGAATTTCCCTGTACACACTGCTTTAAATGTGTCCCAGAGGTTCTGGTATGTTGTGTCGTTGTTCCCATGGGCTTCAAAAAACATCTTTATTTCTGCCTTCTTTTCATTATGTAGCCAGTCATTCAGGAGCAGTTTGCTCAGTTTCCATGTGGTTGTGCGGTTTTGAGTGAGTTTCCTAATCCTGAGTTCTAATTTGATTGCACTGTGGTCTGAGACACAGTTTGTTATGATTTATTTTACATTTGCTGAGGAGTGCTTTGTGGTCAATTTTGGAATAAGTGTGATGTAGTGTTGAGAAGAATATATTCTGTTGATTTGGGGTGAAGAGTTCTGTAGATGTCTATTAGGTCTGCTTGGTGTAGAGCTGAGTTCAAGTCCTGGATATCCTTGTTAACTTTCTGTCTCGTTGATCTGTCTAATGTTGACAGTGGGGTGTTAAAGTCTCCCATTATTATTGTGTGGGAGTCTAAGTCTCTTTGTAGGTCTCTAAGGACTTGCTTTATGAATCTGGGTGCTCCTGTATTGGGTGCATATATATTTAGGATAGTTAGCTCTTCTTGTTGAATTGATCCCTTTACCATTATGTAATGGCCTTGTTTGTCTCTTTTGATCTTTGTTGTTTTAAAGTCTGTTTTATCAGAGACTAGGTCTGCAACCCCTGCTTTTTTGTGTGTGTTTTGTTTTCCATTTGCTTGGTAGATCTTCCTCCATCCCTTTATTTTGAGCCTATGTGTGTCTCTGCCCATGAGTCTCCTGAATACAGCACACTGATGGGTCTTGACTCTTTATCTGAAAGTCTGTGTCTTTTAATTGGGGCATTTAGCCCATTTACATTTAATGTTAATATTGTTATGTGGGCATTTGATCCTGTCATTATGATGTTACCTGGTTATTTTGCTCGTTAGTTGATGCAGTTTCTTCCTAGCATCGATGGTCATTACAATTTGGCATGTTTTTGCAGTGGCTGGTACAGGTTGTTCCTTTCCATGTGTAGTGCTTCCTTCAGGAGCTCTTGTAGGGCAGGCCTGGTGGTGACAAAATCTCTCGGCATTTGCTCGTCTGTAAAGGATTTTATTTCTCCTTCACTTAAAAAGCTTAGTTTGGCTGGATATGAAATTCTGGGTTGAAAATTCTTTTCATTAAGAATGTTGAATATTGGCCCCCACTCTCTTCTGGCTTATAGAGTTTCTGCTGAGATACCAACTATTAGTCTGATGGGCTTCCCTTTGTGGGTAACCCGACCCTTCTCTCTGGCTGCCCTTAACATTTTTTCCTTCATTTCAACCTTGGTGAATCTGACAATTATATGTCTTGGGGTTGCTCTTCTCAAGGAGTTTCTTTGTGGCATTCTCTGTATTTCCTGAATTTGAAAGTTGGCCTGCCTTGCTAGGTTGGGGAAGTTCTCCTGGATGATATCCTGAAGAGTATTGTCCAACTTGGTTCCATTCTCCCTGTCACTCTCAGGTACACCAATCAGACGTAGATTTGGTGTTTTCACATAGTCCCCTATTTCTGGGAGGTTTTGTTCGTTTCTTTTTACTCTTTTTTCTCTACACTTCTCTTCTTGCTTCATTTCATTCATTTGATCTTCAATCACTGATACCCTTTCTTCCACTTGATTGAATCTGCTACTGAAGCTTGTGCATGCATCACGTAGTTCTTGTGCCATGGTTGTCAGCTCCATCAGGTCATCTAAGGTCTTCTCTATGCTGTTTATTCTAGTTAACCATTTGTCTAATCTTTTTTCTAGGTTTTTAGCTTCCTCGCAGTGGGTTCAAACATCTTCCTTTAGCTCAGAGAAGTTTGTTGTTACCATTCTTCTGAAGCCTCCTTCTGTCAACTTGTCAAAGTCATTCTCCATCCAGCTTTGTTACATTGCTTGAGAGGAGCTGCGATCCTTTGGAGGAGAAGAGGTGCTCTGGTTTTTAAAATTTTCAGCTTTTCTGCTCTGGTTTCTCCCCATCTTTGTGATTTTATCTACCTTTGGCCTTTGATGTTGGTGACCTACAGATGGGATTTTGGTGTGGATGTCCTTTCTGTTGTTGTTGATGCTATTCCTTTCTTTTAGTTTTCTTTAACGGTCAGGACTGTCAGCTGCAGGTCTGTTGGAGTTTGCTGGAGGTCCACTCCGGACCCTGTTTGCCTGGGTATCACTAGCAGAGGCTGCAGAACAGCAAATATTGCAGAACGGCAAATGTTTCTGCCTGATCCTTCCTCTGGAAGATTCCTCTCAGAGGGGCACCTGGCTGTATGAGGTGTCAGTCAGCCCCTCCTGGGAGGTGTCTCCCAGTTAGGCTACTTGGGGATCAGGGACCCACTTGAGGAGGCAGGCTGTCTGTTGTCAGAGCTCAACCCCCATGCTGGGAGAACCACTGCTCTCTTAAAGGTGTCGTTTAAGTCTGCAGAAGTTTCTGCTGCCTTTTGTTCAGTTCTGCCCTGCCCCCAGAGGTGGAGTCTTCAGAGGCAGGCAGGCCTCCTTGAGCTGCAGTGGTCTCCACCCAGTTTGAGCTTCCCGGCCGCTTTGTTTACCTAGTCAAGCCTCAGCAATGGCAGATGCCCATTCCCCAGCCTTGCTGCTGCCTCACAGTTCCATCTCAGACTTCTTTGTCAGCAGTGAGCAAGGCTCAATGGGCATGGGACCCACCAAACCAGGCATGGGATATAATCTCCTGGTGTGCTGTTTGCTAAGTCCATTGGAAAAGCACAGTATTAGGGTGGGAATGTCCCAATTTTCCCGGTACTGGCTGTCACAGCTTCCCTTGGTTAGGAAAGGGAATTCCTGGACGCTTTATGCTTCCTGGTTGAGGTGATGCCCCGCTCTGCTTTGGCTCACATTCTGTGGGCTGTACCCACTGTCCAACCAGTCCCAATGAGATGAACCTGGTACCTCAGTTGGAAATGTAGATATCACCCATCTTCTGTGTTGTTCACACTGGGAGCTGTAGACTGGAGTTGTTCCTATTCAGCCATCTTGGAATGAAAGTTGAGTTATTGATTTTTTTGGATTCTGAGCTAGATAGGAAACATAAAACCATCTAGGAGAAAATAGCCAGTTCAATGAATTTAAGCCACATTCCCCATCCAACTTAATAAGTAGGCCATATTTAATGAATGTGCTCAACACAAATTTTTCCTTCAATGTGGATCACAGCCTCTTTGGAGCCCCCATACTGGCCCTTGAACTCCCCATATCAAGCCTGATCATTGCTCTAAACCTGTACCCTTAAACTCTGAGTTCTGGTTGCAGACCCTTTTCCTGTCTTTAAGTTCAGTCCTTGATCCCTGAAGCAATACTGTCACTTCCACTTTCTAAGAGGACTCAATACCCCAAAGTCTCCTAATCCAATAGAAACTGCTTGTTATGGTTCTTAAAGGCACTGATGCAGATGACATTATTATAACAAGGATGATTGAACAAAATAGATGTCTTTGGGTTGATTTCTAGTCACTCTAAATCCCTGGAGAAGTTTTAGTCACACTGCTTTTTCCATAAACAGAGTTTCTATTTTCTCTGTTTAAAAACTGTTTGTTGTCATCGTGTATCTTGATATGGATGGGGTGTGTTTTTCTCCTGGTACACTGAAGTAAACAGTTTCCTTACAAAGGAAGGCTGGCCTTAGCTAAAGACTGAGGTTGGCAACACTTATCTAAGTTAACTTCCAGACTTTCCACTTGGAAGTTTCTCTTTCCTAACATAGCTTTATGTCCTCTTATTCCTTGAGATCAATTTTAGTTCTAATTATGTTTATTTTTCTATAGAGTATATTTGTATATAGAGAGACTGTCATGTTCCTTTTGCATTCATTCATCTTTTTATTGACTTTCATTTGACAAATATTAAGCACTTTAGTATAGGCATTGTGCAACTCACTAGTAATAAAATGGTAAGCAAAATAGACAGATTTGGATCTTTTTCATAAAGGGAGCTGTGTACTTTTTTTTTTTTTTTTTTTTGAGATAGAGTCTCTCTCTGTTGCCCAGGCTGGAGTGCAGTGGCATGATCTCAGCTCACTGCAACCTCTGCTTCCTGGGTTCAAGCGATTCTCCTGCCTCAGCCTCCCAAGTAGCTGGGATTACAGGTGTGTGCCACCATGCCCGGCAAATTTTTTGTATTTTTAGTAGAGACAGGGTTTCACCATATTAGCCAGGATGGTCTCAATTTCCTGACCTTGTGATCTGCCTGCCTTGGCCTCCCAAAGTGCTGGGATTACAGGCGTGAGCCACCATGCCCAGCCACCAATTTTTTATTGTTTGAAAAAGATAATGCTACATTAAATGATGGAAAGCTTTATCTTTCTTGTTTTTATTCTGTTACTTCTGAGTATTTCTGCACTTAGATGTGAAGCAATAAAGAGTTGATACATAGATGCTTTCTTAGCCTTTGGCATCCTTTAAAAATATATTTTCATCTGGAATATGTATTAGTTGTAATCTGCCAAACATTACTGCTCTTTGAGGAAGCCCTGGTACGGGAAATAAAGACAAATAGGGCTGATAATTTTACAAGCACGAAAGGAGAACCATCAGGAGAAAATAAAATTCATAAAATGACATTTTATTACAAAACAATTAGAATTAGATCTCAATATGTAAAAAGCAAACAAAAAGAGTTTCAACAGGACTCTCTAAGCTTACAGTGGTAAGAGTGGTTTAAGCTTACTTTTGTTGTTTTCTCATGTTCCTAAAGGAAAAGACAAATCTGTTCATACAACATGGAAGAAAAGGAAAAAATCATGTATATGAATCAAATTTCAGGATAAGATTTTGTTTATATGAGAATAAAACCTAGCAATTATCTACTAGTATTAAAATATCTTCTGGAGTAGGAGGAAGATATGTTTAGCTGGTTTATGTCTCCTCCAAATCTAAACCCAATGTCTAATGATCGTTTGTACCAGTTTTTAAATTCCTAAAAGGAAGATTTTTTAAAACATTTGTACATTTTGCACTCTACTTACTGTATGTATAGGACAAGGCCATACATACAGTAGGTAAGCAAGTGCAAAATTTAATAAAGTTGTTTTTATATAATGATAGACTTGATGAAGACAGCCAGACAAGGAGTAATTATTTTACTTGCCAGTTGGCAAATATTTACTGATAATTTGTACGAGGCAAGAAATATACAAGATGTTGGAATATGAAGTAAAATGAGATCGAATCCATAACTTAGAGGTATCCACTTATCATGCATGTTAATTATAGCACAATGTAGAAATATCAAAATGTAGCTATGTATAAAGTACTGCAGGAGCTGAAGGGGTCATGGACTAATGCTTCCTGGATAAGTTGAAGAGGACCTTACAAAGCACACTGGATATTTGGTTTAGATATAGAGAGATTTTCTAGGTGTTTAATAAGACAAAAGTATAACAGGCAGGGAGAATAGCTTGTGCAAAGCCATAGAGGTACAAAAGAACCTGGTTTGTGACAAAGCAGAAGAAATTGGGGCACAGAAGTTAGAAGGCATGGATCTTTTGTTTTGCATGGAGTCCAGGCTTTATTCTCTATGCAACGGGGAGCCATTGGACGATGTAAGCAGACCAGTGACATTATCTTGAAGTACCTCCAGCTAGTTTTAAGAATGGATTGGAGGAGAGGAAAAGAGCTGAGCCAGCAGGGCAACAAAAGCAGTTAAAAGGTGATAGCATTAGTCCAACCGAGAGACAGCCAGGGTCTGTCTGACATAAGACAGAGACAAGAAAGGGAAGGAGAGACTTAAGATTTTATAATGCAGATTTGAAAGCACTTGATGAGTAAATTGTAGAAAAAAGAGGAATGAATAAGTTAGAGGAAGGCATCTGGTATAATTTCAAATCCTAAAAAGATTCTCGTGTTATACTATGTTGTTCAGGTGGAAATGCATCTGATTAAGGTTGATATTAACTAAACTTATTTCCTAATGAAAACCTATTAATGTAATAAGCAGTTATTCATCATTTATTTATTTATGTGTTGGACACTGATTTCTCCTTAAAAAGTCAGTAACAATAACTAGTATTATTGAGTTGCTACTTACTTAGGCACAATGCCCAGGAAATAGACATTTTTATCATTCTCTCAATCACCTTGGGATGTATGTATTATAGCCCTTGTTTTATAGCTAAAGATGCCCAGGCACTGAGTGACTCGTTTCCCCTGTAAACTGCTAAGCTTATAAGAGGTTTCCTTAATAGAACAAACACTGGACATTTCTAGTTCTAAAACCCTGCTATTTTCTAACTTACTCTGCCTCAGAATATCAATTTAATATATTCTGTGTTTTAGGATTTTGGAAAGAGAAATATTCCTAATTGATCATTAGAAAGCACCAACTTGTCCACATCCTCTGAATTTAAGTTTGATTCCTGTGGATTCTTAATTCTCCTTTTAAGATGCCCTTGTTTATCTTGCAGCAGTCTCTGAGGTTCCATGGGTCTTAGCTCTTTTGATGGTGTCTCCTGAAGACTGTGATGAGAACTGTTTTATGTTTGCCTTACAATTGGTATAGAGCCTAGGAGTCACGCTGTCTGGGTTCAGATCGCCCCCTCTGTCATTTATTAGCTGTATGACTTCACTTTAATTCTTTATGCATATACATGCTTTGTTTGCTCACTCATCAAGCAAAGGTTATAGTTTTGTTTCACAGGACTGTGGTGAAGCTTCAATGAGAATGTGAGATAGTTAGCATAATAGAACCTGGCATATAGCAAACATTTTTAAAATGATCATCATTAATTTTTTTAAATAACCTAACACTCTCAAGTCATACAGTTTCCAGAAACAAGTATATTCTTTTTGCATTTCTTACTTTGCTGTCTTTATACATACTTTCTTACCTGGAGTAGACAAACCCTGTTTCTAAATCTTCAGTTGCTTCTTTCTCTAGAACAGGAGTTGGCAAAGTTTTCCTGCAAAGAGCCAGAAGGTAACTATTTTAGGCTTTGAGGTCCATATGGTATCTGTTACAATTGTTAAATGCTGCCATTGTAGCATGAAAGCAGCCACAGACAGTTCTTAAAAGGACTAATTATTCTGTGTTCCAATAAAACTTTAATTATAAAAACAAATGTCCAGCTGGATTTGGCCTGCAGGCATAGTTTGCTAACCTCTTTCCTAGAAAGTTCTTTCAAAGCTCCCAGTCTGAGTTGGGAGCCATTCTAGGTGAGCCTTTATCCACTCATTACCTCTTACTGAGCACTCTACATGTGGAAATTATTTGTATCTTTCATAAGATGAAGAACTTTGAGAACGAGGATTGTATCTTGTCTTTGTCATCTCTTTATAACTTTTGCAAGAGTAGAAATGGCTCATTAATGTTTCTTGAGTGAATGGATGAATTTCATTAACAGGATGCTGTGCACTGGCTCTGATTCAATTGCTGTTAAAAAATCTGACCTACACTGATAAGATTAGTGTAAGGTTCAAATTGAGGCCCAATCAGCATGGATCGTAGTTAGGAAAGGCATGGCCTCCCTGTCTCACAGATAACACAAAATAAGCATATATTACTTCATGTTTGCTTTAAAATAATTATTTCCCCTACCAAGGAGTACAACTCTGAGGCCATTGAAATGAAATAATGCAACATAAACAGTTCCTTTATTTCTTAGATATAGGATCACTCCATTAAGTACAATTTTAAATTTAGTGATGTAGGAAAGAAGTGTTTGGGAATGGGATGTTGATTAGTTGTAGGCTTTGGAAATGCCTATTAATGGATTATCAAAGTACACAGGAGAAATGCTGCAGACCTTTGATATATCCATGACAAGACCTTTGTGCATCTTCAACTTAGCTGAGTAGGGAGGAGGCTGAAGATAAGTGTTACCAAAACCCAAAGCAGAATTGATCTGGAGGAGACATCTGGCAAACCACATGATAGAAAATGATCAAATGTAGACACTTCTTTTCGGATTTCTGATTATTTTGCATGCTATAATTCTTAATGTTGACTACTAAAGAAGCAAGATTTTGTACCACCTTTTCATATGTTTGTTCATTAAATTGTCTAGACACTTACAAGTGAAACTATTTAAATAACTTTGGATTTCAATTTATTTTGGCAAAAGCAAGCAGCAAAGTGCCAGGCTATGTAGACTTGCATGCTGCTTCTAATTTGTGATGAGTAATTGATGGCAATTTGTTTGAATGTTCATTTCTTTCTCCATTTCAACCTCGCTGGCTGAAAGTTGGCAGAAACACTTCTGATACGTAAACCAGCCATCACTTTATGGGTTACACACTGATAATACATGGAGTGCCTTTTCAGAACTGTCTCTCCCCAGTAACTCATGAGAGTGATTTGGGGGGATAATATGAACTTTTAGAATTTCAAATTTTGTCTCTGCCTGAAGGCTGCTCAGCTGGATAAATTGAGTAGTCCATCATCAAATCTGAGCATAGATTTTATTTTGAGGTAGGCTTACAAATCTGAGGCTGATGTCCTTTGAAATGGCAAGCAAGTGCTTTGCCTTCCCATCCATTCTAGTTAACACTATTCAAATCCAATTCTTTAATACCTCAGCTTTGTAGCATATCTTCCATTCTTTGGTTACTCTCTTCTCTAACCACTCTGTGTATTAATATTATTATAAAACTGCTTTCAGAATATCATTATTTGTTCTAGAACATGCAATGAATTCTTGATGTCTATCTCATCAAGAGCAAGCTCTTCAACTTCGCTTTAGATTCTGAAATCCAATCTCGTCCGGTCTACTTAACCTGCAATTTTCTTTTACCTAACTTAAAACACTATTCCTGACAGATGGATTTATTTACTGTCCCCTGGGCCTGCCAAAACCGTGTTCTTCATCTGCATGTCCTCCTCCAATAGTTTGCTCAGATAAACACTGGTCAACCTCTGAGATTTTCCAGTTCCCTGAATCCTCTAACTACCGTAGCCTACTCTGGTCTAACCTTCCCTCATCTTCCTTCCATCCCACGTGCATTTGTTTCAGTTAAAAGAGCTCTAAGTTCCTGGGAAGCAGAGGTTGCTAGCCATGTGATAGATTCTTTTTTTTTTTTTTAAGATGGTGTCTCACTGTGACCCTTAGGCTGGAGTACAGTGGCACAATCTTGGCTCACTGCAACCTCTGTCTCCCAGGTTCAAGCAATTTTCCTGCCTCAGCTTCCCGAGTAGCTGGGACTACAGACATATGCCACCACATCTGGCCAATTTTTGTATTTTTAGTAGAGACAGGGTTTCGCCATGTTGGCCAGGCTGGTTTCCAACTCCTGACATCAGATGATGCACCCACCTTGGCCTCCCAAAGTGCTGGGATTATAGGCATGAACCTGTAGGTAATTGATTCTTCATCAATGTGTGTTTGGTTTTACTAATGAGCATTTGAATACCCTTCTTTGAATGTATTTTTATAAAGTTAATTTTTCCATGTCATTAAAACTTCTGGATTCTAGAAAAAAAAAAAGAACTGTAAAATGTCTTGCCATATACTTAAAAATAGAACCAAGCTTTTTGCTTATGGTAAAATATTAATATTGTGGCAGTAGATTATAACTCTTTACCAGTAATAGTAAACTATGGCAGGTCCTTGGTTTTAAGTATTAGCAATAAATAATTTCAAAAAATTTAATTTTGAAAATTGAAAAAGTTAAAATTAATAAATGTGAAAATTAAAGAATAAAAATACTTTCTATTCTACTTCTTCCTCAATTAGAAGTATATTAACCAAGATTTCTTTTACTCCCATGCAACTCTTTTGCCACCCAGTTAATGAGAGAAGAGGGCTTCAACAATAAGAGAATTAGATAAGAACATAAGTAACAAAAATCCCTCTCTAGATCATCCCAGTGAATGTCAAAGTAAACTTTGTGTATAATATAAAAATATTTCAATTATGTTTTAATTAGAGAGCCAAACACTTAGAATTAGCTGCTGGAAGTATAGAAAACTCCCATCAGCCATAATGTAAGCATCAGAAAATCTTCTCAACCTGCCAGGCATGGTGGCTCACACCTGTAATCTAAGCACTTGAGGAGGCTGAGGTGGGTGGATTGCTTGAGTCCAGGAGTGACAAAATGAATGAATGAATGAAAATCCCCCAAACCAGAATTATTTTTACATTATTCTGTAATGTAGTTGATATTAATGATAACCCAGAGGCCTTGTGCAAGATTCTGATTTGGTGTTTCAATTTTGGAAGGGACTTTAATCGTTACCCAAAACAACTCCCTTATTTCTCACCTGAAGAAACTAAGGATCAGAAAGGTTAAGTAACTTGGTCAAGCTCACTCAGCTTTGATCCAGAGAACTTGATCTTTTGACACCCAGACCAGGATTTTTTAAATTTTTCACATCATATTCAAGAAAAGAATAAACTATATTCAGTGAAAAAAATCAACTTCTAGAAACTAAAAGAAAATATAGGCCAGGAATAGTCACTCATGCCTGTAGTCCCAGCACTTTGGGAGGCTGAAGTGGGCGGATCACAAGGTCAGGAGATCGAAAACATCCTGGTCATCATGGTGAAACCCCATCTCTACTAAAAATACAAAAAAAGTAGCCGAGCGTAGTGGCGGGCACCTGTAGTCCCAGCTACTTGGGAGGCTGTGGCAGGAGAATGGTGTGAACTGGGAGGCGGAGCTTGCAGTGAGCCAAGATCACACCACTGTACTCCAGCCTGGGCAACAGAGTGAGACTGTCTCAAAAAAAAAAAAAAAAAAAAGAAATATAAGGAGGAGTAAAATGAATATCATCTATCTTTAAATTATCCAAAGATAGCTTATTTTATAGATTCCCTTGCAGTCCTTTATTTGAATCTATATTGAATATATAATGTAACTTAGCTATAATCACTGTGATCACATAAAATAGTTTTCTATGTAGTTATTTCTACTTAGAATTTCATGAAGCAAGGAGATTATGGGTTTACTTTCCACTTGGTTCTTAGTGCTTTGTACATTCTCTGGCATGTGCTGGGCATTGACAAGAACAACTTATTTCCTCATTAAGTAGTTTTCTAAGTCATGATTTTTAATGACTTCATTATATTTCATTATATAATTATGCTATCTTAGTCTCCTATTTAGTACCATTAGGTTGTCATTTTTATATAATGCTGCTATGAAGATTCTTGAAGACAGATCTTTTAGAATACATTCTATTTTTTTTTTTTGAAGATAAATATTGACTTAGCACTATTGGGACAAAGGGTATGGTCAAAATTACTTAAGGTTAAATTACCGGCATTGTTCATTTTATTGATAGTATCAATTTTGATATTTTTTCTTTGTTTAATAGATGGAAAAGAATTTTAATTTTAAAGTTCACATTACTCTTATTCATTAAATTGAGTATTTTTCAATGTTTATGGATTATATTGTTGTTACTCATCAATTGCCTGTTCGTAACCTGTGTCTTATGTTTTATGAGGACTTTTCTTATATTTCTCACTTTGCTTTAGTATAGAGATTGTATGAGTCTGTTCTTACACTGCTATGAAGAACTACTGGAGACTGGGTAATTTATGAAAAAAAGGGGTGTAATTGACTCACAGTTCCAGAAGCTGTACAGGAAGTATGGCTGGGAAGCTTTAGGAAACTCAAAATCATGGTGGAAGGCAAAGGGGAAATAAACACGTTTTACCATGGTGGAGCAGAAGAGAGAACTGGGAGGAAGTGACACACGTTTAAACCATCAGATCTCCTGAGAACTCATTCATTCTCATGAGGACAACATAGGGGAAATCCATCCCCATTATTCAATCACCTCCCACCAGGTCCCTCCCCCAGATATTGGGAATTACAGTTAAACATGAGATTTGATGGGAACACAGAGCCAAACCATATCAGTGATTTATAGATTAAAGTACACACAGCTTCTAATTTATTCATTATAGCAATCTTGTGGGAAAAATAGTGTATGAATCGTATTTTATAGATGAAGACAAACTTAAAAAGTCATTACTTACTCAAATATGCAGCCGGGATAAGAACTGAGCTTTTTTCTATTAACACTGCCCTGGCCTAAAAAATATCTTTTCAAAGGAGAGATCCTTGAACTTGGATAAAGGGGAAACTAACACTACACGAGAATATCAAGTACTGCATAATTAAATTAATGTAATATGAAGCTTATCATGGGACAGATCAGTGCTGATTAGCTTACTAGCACTGATGTGAACATCTGATACAGGCTAGGGACTCAATTCATTGTTGCTGAGCAAATGGCACAGTCTAAACTGGATCAACTGGATAAAGTTGCTGGGAGGGTACATGGTTGTTATGGTTGAAAAGAGTTTGGCTTGGAAAAAAGTCCATTCTATTCATCAGTCAAGGTTCAGATCTACATTTGAAAGCAGTTTCTGCCAACTTAAAGAATCTCTAATGTGTATTTCAAAGAGGTTTGCATGTACACAATATTCTGGAATATATAATGTAGACTCTGCATCTTTTTCTGTTTTTCTTTTTCTGATGTAAACATGAGAGTTCTGCATAAATGTAATATTAGACCATGGGAATTTAGGTCACTGCATTTCAAATTGCATAATCTAATCTGAAATTTATTTCAAGCTTCTATGATATAGGTGGTCAGAAATTTAATGCTAGAATTTAAATTTGTTGTCATTCCTTCTGCTTTGGAAAGAATGTATCCAAAGAGAGCCTTGTAGGGGAGAAAAAGCTCCAAGTCTTCCTTGGTGAAGTTTGCATTATTTTAGGTTTAATCCAACAAACACTTTAAGCCACTGTGATGTTATATGTAACACTCAACAGACCTTAGGGTGTCAAGAATAAGTTACTAAGATACAGTTTATAAGATTGTCTGATCTCAAGAATGCATTCTATTCTTTAGGATAAAAAGGAGAAGTAAAGATAGAGAAATGCAATTATACTTAAAGGCCCCCTTTTTAAAAGAAAAACAGACATTACAATAGTATTGGAAAATATATGCTTTATAAACAAAATGTATTTTTCCTGACCAATACCCTCCAGATAAAGACCACACTGGCTGTAAAGGAGTATAATAGTAGCTGCAAAAATGATCTTTATCTAAATGGAGATATATTTCATTATTGGAAAACCATGGTTTTATTCTGATTACCAACTGTGCTATTTTTATTTAGAAATATCTTATCATACTACATTAATGTTGCTGAATTAATTCTCTATGTTGGAGAATTGGAAATGTGTATATATGAACACTCAAGGGGAAAAAACCTGGTGCATGTTTTCCTTCTACTGCATATAAGTCTTAAATTTTTTTTTCTTTTTCTTTCTTTTTTTTTTGAGATGAAGTCTTGCTCTATCAGGCTGGAGTGCAGTGGCACGATCTAGGCTCTCTGCAACCTCCACCTCCCGGGTTCAAGTGATTCTCTTGCCTCTGCCTCCCTAACAGCTGGGACTTCAGGCACATGCCACCATGCCTGGCTAATTTTTTGTATTTTTTTTTTAGTAAAGATGGGGTTTCACCGTGTTAGCCAAGATGGATCTCAACCTCCTGATCTTGTGATCTGCCCACCTTGGCTTCCCAAAGTGCTGGGATGACACGTGTGAGCCACCATGCCTGGCATTCCCCCCCCTCCCCCGAAAGAGGAATTTATTCCAAAGATCGACTTTAACTTTCTAGATTGGGTTCTGAGAATCATCTTTCTCCTGAGCAAACTCCTGTGGCTGGGGTTTCTCAAGTGTAAGAGTGTAATAGAATGACTCACATCTAAAGTTGTGGCCTTCTGATTTTAAAATATTTTTTTCCATAGTGATGAACCCATTGTTTAAAAATGAAAATTAAAATGGAAGTTGTTGTAAGTTGTAATTTACTTTATAGTTGTTTTAGACCAAATTGTGTCGCCTCTTGGACTCTTAAAAGTTGTTAAATAAATTTGTGCTTTGATAATCATTGCTGCTACATAACTCTTTGCACATTAAGGTTTTTTTGTTTTTTTTCTTTTTGAGCAATAGTACTTTTTTTGTTTGTTTTTTGGTCTTGTGTCATTATCTGAAGAGCAGTAGTTCTTAAAAGCAGTTTACCAACCCAAAGATGAAAAATATGTATCTGCCAAATTACCAGTGATAACTTCTAAGTAACACAGGGCAGAGCAGAAAACCATTTACTAAAGTGTTTGCCACTTGCCTGCTTGAATTTGTTTTCTTTTTTCTTTTCTTTTTTTTTTTTTTTTGAGGCGGAGTCTTGCTCTGTCGCCCGGACTGGAGTGCAGTGGCTGGATCTCAGCTCACTGCAAGCTCCGCCTCCCGGGTTTACGCCATTCTCCTGCCTCAGCGCCCCGAGTAGCTGAGACTACAGGCGCCCGCCACATCGCCCAGCTAGTTTTTGTATTTTTAGTAGAGACGGGGTTTCACCGTGTTAGCCAGGATGGTCTCGATCTCCTGACCTCGTGATCCGCCCGTCTCGGCCTCCCAAAGTGTTGGGATTACAGGCTTGAGCCACCGTGCCTGGCCCTGAATTTGTTTTCTAATCTTAATAGTTGTTTCCCATTGATCATAGAATTAAGACCACATTTCCCAAGTCCTTCAAAGCAGTTCTCTCATTTTAATTAACTTTTCTTATTCTCGTTTTTGTCTTTTTAGCTTTTCTAAGTGGTTTTCCTGAACATTTCCTTCACTGGATTTTTGTCCCACTCCCACCTTTGTACATTCCCCAAATTCATACCCAGTGGAAATTGTCCTCCTGCTTTCAGATTGTCAAGTTTTAAAATTTTACATTAATTCTGTATTTCCATCTTTTTCACTAAACCTTTCTCACCTCACTGATTAAAGGGCGTTAAAAGGCATTTTCTTTGATGCGAAGCTTGCCCAGGAGAGCACATTTCATGAACCTAGTAAGTGGTGTTGGTCATGATGATAAATAATTAACTAGAATTGTAAGACCTTAGTCAACATTTTGATCTTTCAAAAGATTGAAACAAGCTCCATTAATATGCTAACAGCTAGAAAATTCAGAAAGGAAAATAGTTAATGATAGTTGATCTCTTGTTTTGTACCAGTATTACCCGAATACCATACTGCTGCTGTCAATTACATGAAGTTAAAGTTAACTCTTCCACAGGGCAGCTCCACATGTGATTGTAGAATGTCTAAAGTTTTTGTACTATCAGACCTTTTCCCACGTAGTCTACTGTGGTTCATTAAGAATGTACTTAGAATTTCCTGGATGATCGTATTTATCGTTTTCCTAGGTGATATAAGAGTCCACAGTTCCGCTGAGGAAGGCAAAGCATTTATATCTGAAGCTGTTACATCTTTATATTAGAAATCACATAATTAAGTGCCAAATTGAGTGAGTACAAGAGATGAAAATCAGATCAGGGATACACTGAAGTGTTCTGGGGAAAATTTAGTTGAGAAAATAGATGTGAACTTGAGCTGTGCAGGAAAAAATGAAAGGATTGGAAGACCACTGGTGAGGCTTCGTGATGATCAACAGAGGTGCTATTGGCATTTTGGTAGCACAGTGTCTCATTATGAGGTATTGCCTGGTCATTGCAGGATGTTAAGCATCCCTGGATTTTGAGTACTAAATGACAGTGGTACTTGCAGTTGGAGGGGCAATCAGAACACCCCACACAAGTCCAAAGCACTCACTTGGATGTTGTACTTCCCTTGGTTGGGAGCCGTGTCTGGAACATGCCATCCTCCTGTGGACATTTTGAATTTTGGCCTTTCCAGGCAAAGAGTTTGATGCCAAGTAACAGGAGGTGAAGGTTTATATATTGACACTGTAACATATTTTAGGAGAAGATGTGGACTTGGATGCTTTTAAGAAACAGGTTGATTTTTTTTTTTTCTCTTGAAATTATTCCTAAATCTGAGTTTTGTAGTCACCAGGGAAAACTTTATTGTGGATCTGAGAAAAAAATTCTGGGACATAGGCAGATCACATATCAAAAAGGCTAGGATGTGTGAGAGCAACATAGGAACCAACAAAATACAAGTTACTGAAATTGGTGAATTCAAGAAAAATCTGAGAATGGGTCATTTTTGGCTGACTTATATGCCTATGCAGGGAAAAGACCTTCATATTTAGTGAAGCAAGCCTTGGACTAGTTTTGGAAGCTTGTAGTCTTATGTATCTTTAGAAATTATGTGTAGTTATAATAGTAAACAAACATATGCCTTATCTTTTAAAATGTGAAGAAGACCAAACATTTTTGGAAAAAGAAACTAAAAATTACCTCACCAAAGAGTTTTTTTAAAGTATGTTTTCTGTGGTTGAAATTGTACAATATATACAACTTAAATTTAAAGTTATAGAAGTATTTTACTTGCACATTAAACTCTATAAGAATATTTATGATGCATCAATAATAGAATATAAATGGTCAAATAATTGTACTAAATTCTTCATTTATCAGTTCTATAAAACTTCTCATGTTAAATAAACCCAGATGAGGAAGCATCATTGACTTTTCTCATGTTTTAGCAGTGCTACCTAATCTCTTGCTTTCGCTCATGTCTTTGAGGGTCTAATGAAATCAATGGATCTCTTCTCAGAAAATTGCATGTGTACATACAATACACATTTTTTTCTATATTATAAAGCAGTTTCCAGGCCTCCTGAAGACTATCTATGGATCCATCAGAGGAATATAAATCCTGGACTATGAATTCCTATTTTTCAGCACAAACTTTCTTTCGAATATGGGAAAAATCAGGAGAAAAATTAACTGTGATGTTGAGATGTCTGTCACTTGCTGGTCTCAATGGAGCTTAATGATCTGAGTGTGCTGTGTGGTATACTTATTGCCAACTGTTCAGTACCCTGAGGCCATCTTTAGAGTTTGTTTATTCCAGGCCATTGTACCAGAACGTCTTTATTGATGAAATTGACTGTGTGTGGTTGGAAGGGGTATGAAGAGTCTCTAGGATATTCCCTTGGGCAGAACTGTGAAGTCCAGATTTTCAGAGACTAGAGAAAAGTCTCTGTGCAGACACGACTGACTTGGTGCACAATGGGAAAGTATCCAAAGATTTTCCTTGGTGATTTCTAACTTTTCCTTAAGGTGTTTTCATCTTTTTGTTTGGTATTCCATCCTCAAGCTTTACCAAATTCTCCCTTTCAAGCACCCTTAATTAGCACTTACAGCATTTCCCTTTTCATTTCTTGCCCCATCACTATCTTGCCTATTTTATTCTTTTCAACCTAGGCTAGGTACTGTTCTGGGACACGAAAATAAAAAGATACTTTTTCAATATATAGTATATTTCACCCCATGCTGTGCTATTAAAACTCTAGAAATTCCTTGAAAGAGGTGATTGTTCTCAAACTTCCATTCTATGCATTCCCTTGGCTGTTTTATTGCTATAGAAACCTCAATAGGCCTAAAAGTCAATTCACTTCCTCACTCCCTTGGCCTGAATCAGGCTCTTTTCTTACTTTGATATTATTCCAATCTGCCCAGACTCAAAACTGCCCAGTCATCTTTCACATCTTTATCTCACTGTCCAATTAGAAACATGGTATCCAGTCCTTCCTGGAAAACAAATAGTTTCTTACATTCCTTCCTTTTAATTCCTATTGCTCCAGGCCCATATGTGTGATTTAGACTTCTTGTTTGCTTTCTACATTGTTCTATATTGCTACTAAATAACTTTCCAAAACATTACTTTGATTATATTACACATGTACTCTAAAACATTTAATGGTTTCTCTATTTCCTAAAGGGGAAAGTGTTTTCAGTTGAATAATTATTCAACTGGAATATCTTAAATGCCATTTTCCATGCTGTATAGGGTACAAATGCAATTTCGATGTAGCTTCCTGAGAAACTCACAGTATAGCAGGAAAACTGAGGTGCACATAGTTAACTATAGGGCTATAGAGAAGGTGCTGTAAGTCTTGAGAGACAAAAAGTTTTATTAAATTTGAGAGAAGAGAGAGAATTCCTTCTGATAAAGAGGCATAGGGGAAGATACTACTTTAAAGCCATATCTGAAAGAATGAGTAGGATGTAGACACAGGGAGAAACGGGGCAGCAGATTTGAAAACGCAGAGGATTACCTGAAAAAAGACCAATACCCAGCCAAGGCAAAAAATGCCCCAACAAAATTTAGGGAACTTTTGTCCAATTCAAAGTTGTTACTCTGGCTCTCAGGGCTTTCCAGGTAATGGACAGCCATCTTTCTGGACATGTCTTCTTCCATTCCCTACCCACATTGTCCTAGGCTTTCTTGTCCAACAATGCTTTGATTTCATTTTCTCCTTTCCTTTTACTTTTCTGCTGGTGGACTCTCTTATTTTTTTCTCTAACCAAAGTTCAAACTGTCAGTCTGATGTCCCAATTCACATCTGAAACTGTGTTTTCTTTGTAGGTACAGTATTTGTTTTTAAATTAAATTTGAATGCTAAATGTGGGGCCCGCACACTCTATTTCACCACAGTCTGCCTAATTTTCATTGTTGTATTTTCTAAATTGGCTTTTCTCTTTTTAGTTTCTGCTCAGGCTCTTGTCATAGGGATTTAAAATCCCTTGAGCTCACTCAAATTCTACTGAATTTTTCTTTAATAAAGACTGTCCAAGCCACTCTAGCCCATAGAAATAACTTCTGTCTTGAAATTTTCTTTCTCTTCTGATCATACTGTTTTATGCCCTTCAGTTATAAATTATGTATTGCTTTAAAATACCTCTAAATTTGAGTGATTTAATAGCTGCTTAAATGTTTAACTATTATACCTTGTCTCTTCAGCCAGCTGAAAGAACTAGAAGTATTTCATACCCACAAGAATGACTTACATTCAGCCTAAGTGCAAAAAAATTAGGTTGAACCGTGAGTAATTACTACTTTTGTTTGTCCAAATGTTTGAATATCAGCAATTTGAAAGCATTTGATGTAATAGTCAAATTCGATTTTTTATCTTGCAAATTTATAAAAATCCCCGAAATGGATTTTTAAAATTTTATGGCTAAATGTTTATTTATTTAGCATCTTTCATGTGGAAAAATTTCATTTACATTTAATAGAGCTTGACCACTGTATTTATAAATTAAGAGTTTAAAAAGTTGTTTTAATCTGAGTGTATGAACAATAAATATCATTAGCCTATACTTAAAATAGAAAAATAACTATTTTGTTGAGGAGAGGTAACATCTTAGGAAAGATCACATTATATTTTATCAGTATATTTTTTAACAGAAAGAAAGAGTAGTAGACAGTTGTAGTTGCTTGAGTATTATCATGGACTTAGTTACTTGAGCTTTAATTCTGGTCTAAAACAAGTCACTTCATCTTCTTACCTTCTGTTTCCTGTTGTGAAAAATAGAAATTATGGTAATGATACCTTTCTCACAAGCTTGTTGGAAGGATCAAATAAGATAACACAAAAAAGATTTCAAGGATGTGTCTAGTACATAATAGCCACTCAGTTTCCTTTCCTTTTTTTTTTTTTTTTTTCAGGCAAGGGTGGTCTAGGGAGAATGTTAGTTACAAATGATAGTAATTTGTAATTATCAAGACTAGAGAAAATATTTGCCTTCTTATTTATTCATGTTTTATTTATTTGGATCTACATAATAAGCATCACTGGCTTGATGTCTCAATACCTTTACCTATTTATCTTTTGCTTTCTTTGTCCCAGACAACTTCAAGTTTTTTAATCTTTGCTTGAACTATAATTTTCCCCACACTCACTAGGGCCCGTTTCTCCATATCCTGTACTTCTTTCTTCTTTGCAGCACTCATCACAATTGCAATGGAAAAGTAATTATGGAGCTCAGTGTTTAATATCTGCACATTTGCTAGTACATCTTTGCGAGTACAGTGACCATGCTGATTTCATTTGTTGTTGTTACTACAGAACCAAGCATAGTACCTGACCTATAGTATTGTAATGTTTAATGAGTACTTGAGAATCAATGATTGACTGACAGTTTTAATTCATACATTTATAGACAAAGACCTAAGAGTGGCCCATGCACACCCAAGATGGAATAAGAGTCTATTAGCTGATCTCAAACTCATTTTCCAGCTATAAACTATCTAAAAGAAGAAGTACAGATCTTATCTATGAAGCTGGTAGAAAGGAGAATCTTGTCTTTAGTGAAACCAGTGACATGAGCTCTGTATTCATGAGATCAGAATATAAAGATTTGCAAGTAACTAATGTTGAAATTTGGAGAATTAGAAATGGAAATGTTATTCAGAGTATGAGAGCCAAGCTCAATTGCTGACTCAGATAAGAAAGTTTTAGTTGATACAGTGAATTTACCATTAAGTTTCCTTTATGTGTATAAAAAACATAGTAAATTCATTCCACTTCTCCCTTACCTGCCTCTCTTTTTCTGTCTTAAATATACTTTAATAATTTTGCCTCCTGCTTTATTCCATATGCCAGTAAGATCAGTCTATCTGTGCATATCGATCTGTCTGTGGATGTCTATCTGTGGATACCTATCCATCTATCTTATCTATCTCTGCATACCTATCTACTGATGTCTATTTAACTCATGTGTCATATCTGGAGAATGTAGATAACTGTGTGTGCCTGTGTTCACATGTATGCTCCTATGTATGTATTTCACTAATGTTCTGTCTAAAATATTTTCCCAAATAAGGTTTCTTTTTAAATTTTATTTTTCCATAAGTTATTGGGGCACAGGTGGTATTTGGCTCCATGAGTAAGTTCTTTAGTGGTGATTTTTGAACTTTTGGTGCACCCATCAAGCAAGCAGTATGCACTGTACCATATTTGTAGTCTTTTATCCCTTGCCCCATTGCCACTCTTCCCTCCAGGTCTCCAGAATCCTTTTATCATTTTTGTGCCTTTACATCCTCATAATTTAGCTCCCACATATCAGTGAGAACATACGGTCTTTGGTTTTCCATTCCTGAGTTACTTCACTTAGAATAGTCTCAATCTTATCCAGGTCACTGCAAATGCTGTTAATTAATTCATTTTTATGGCTAGGTAGTATTCCATCTTATATATGTACACCAAAGTTTATCCACTTGTTGATTGATGGGCATTTGGGTGGGTCCCATGATTTTGCAGTTGTGAATTGTGCTACTATAAACCTGCGTGTGCAAGTATCTTTTTAGAATATTGACTTCTTTTCCTCTGGGTAGATGTCCAGCAGCGGGACTGCTGGATCAAATGGTAGTTCTGCTTTTAGTTCTTTAAGGAATCTCCACAGTGTTTTCCATAGTGGCTGTACCAGTTCACATTTTCACCAGCAGTGTAGAAGTGTTCCCTGATCACTGCATCCACACCAACATCTGTTTTTTGATTTTTTTTTGATTATGTCCATTCTTGCAGTAGTAAAGGCGGTATCACATTGTGGTTTTGACTTGCATTTCCCTGATCATTAGTGATATTGTGCATTTTTTCATGTTCGTTTGCCATTTGTTTATCTTCTTTTGAGAATTGTCTATTCATGTCCTTACCTCACTTTTTGATGGGATTGTTTTTTTCTTACTGCTTTGAGTTCATTGTAGATTCTGGGTATTAGTCCCTTGTCAGATGTATAGATTGTGAAGATTTTCTCCTAAATAAGTTTTCTAGATGGGTTGTTTGAATTTCGTGTGGAGTTAAGACATCTCTTATTTTTATCATGTAACATTTTGTTGTTTTTCTCCTTTTGTGCTCTAAGAAGCTGTTGTTTTGCTATAATTTTTACAGCAGGATCTGATACTTTGCAAGTGGCCAGATCTGTTTACATTAGTTTAAGTTCCCAGATATCTCATTTTGATGCTCTGAAAAACAGTAGACTCTGTTGATCCCTGGGCTCTGGACTGCAAATGTGCATTTCCTCTCCTGGGGCACTGAAACCACATTAGGGAAATTGAAGAAAAAATTCTTTTTTTTTGTTGTTGAGTTTTGAGTGACTTTGCTCTGAAGTTAAAGTCTCCCTTGGCTGGTATATGTAGAACTGTTAAAGAATTGAGAGGCTAGTGAATGTGTCTGTAGGCCCGAATATACTCTGTCAACTATTCTCAAGACTGAAATGGAACTGGGAGGAGTATGGATTAATTCTGCTTCAGTGTTCATGACTTACATTTTTCTTAAGGAAGTTTTTCATACTGTCATTGGCTTTCTTTTATGCATCTTACATTGAGGCTGAAATAATAGAGCCAATTCCCCACATGTATGCTAAGCCTGTATCTCAGAAGTTTTGTGGGGAATGATTTGTGGCAAATGTTTCTTCTCACTTTTTACGTTTTTATTTTAAATCTTTCTCATCACCCAGGTGCTTAGTTTGACTCTGTCAGACAGAAGTGATTGAAAATAACCAGATCTTTTACTTTCCTTGAAAAAAGAAATAACGCTTTTACTTTTTTTCTTCTCCTAAACTTTGTGTGTCTATATATGTTTCTGTAGGAGATTGTAAACATAAAAACATGAAAGTCAAGCTTCAAGGACAATTTTTTCCTGTTAGCTCATCATATAACTGGTCGTTCCTCTTTTTCTTGTGTAATTATGTAAGATAGGTGCTGCCAAGATCTTCTAGACAGTGCCACAGAAATCCCTGACTAACAAGTCTTTGATTACTGTGGTTTATTTGAAGACAGGAAAAGAACCCTTCAAATTCTTAGAACCAGAGCTGCCCAAAGAATATTATATGGCAATTAAAGAGTTATTGGAGAATGTAGATGATGTGGGAAATATATTCATAATGTATGATTGAGTAGAAAAGTATGTTATAACATAATAGAAAAGTTATGCATGCATCTGTGTGTGCCTGTGTACATGTCTTGATGAATATTTTGATGTTAATAGTGGTTGTCTCTGGAGATAATAATTTGGCTTTAAAATTTTTTTAAATAAAGTTGCAGTAAAATTAATAATGGAGGTAACCTTTCTTGAGGGCTTACTATATGTTAGGCATTGTGAATGCGATTTCTGACTTGTTTCACTTCTCAAATGATTTAATATTATACATATTTTAATAAGAAACAAGTAATAAAATAATGTTGATGTTTCAAAAGAAGTCTTCCTTTTACTTCCTACTTTGCCAATAACAAATATTTAATTAGAGCAATTGTGGCATTAACATTCCTTTTCATGAAGATTCAAAGTCTTCCTTTTCCATTTTGTTACACTTCAAGAAATCTCTTCATAGGCAGTTTATAGATGCAAAGTAGCATGGCTCTTGGTATAAGCTAAAATATGATATTTAGGATTCTGTCACTTTTGAACATCTGTGGCTATATACACACTAGGTCCTTCCCTGAGAGAGATCCCACAGATGATTTGCTGCTATCAAATTAAAGATCATGCTCAATTATCTGGTTTGACCATGAGGATTTAGAATTCAGAAACTAGGTTTGATGAATTCTTTGGTGTTCTGTGGTCTCCAGTGCAGTGGTTCCTGAGGCTGTTGAGGAAGCTTCTTAACTGGCTTACTTTCCATCCATAATCAGGAAACCGTTGCCCTTTTAGGTAATCTAAATTTTCAAAAATCGAGTCTAATTTGTTCTTTGTAACCTAATAGATCATTGATCTATTCATACTCCATCTCTTTCCCTGCAAAATTTGACCTAATTTATTCTTAAATGTTATATAATTAATAAGTGCAAGAACCACCAGTTGAGCAAATGCTGTCTCCGAGAAAAACAGCATACAAGTATGTTTCCAAACATTCTGACTGTTAGCATATGTTCTCAGTGCCAATGGAAGATCACATGAACTTACTAGAAAAGAATAAATGTTTGTGTTATGTATATATGTCTGTCAGCCAAACACATGGTAAACTAATAAACTGATTTTTATGGAACATTGATTGTCATTTTCTTCAGAAATTTTATCATCTATTGTCAGGTTTTGGAATATTTATTAAAGTTATTGCTATAAATTAATATTTTGAGCCCTTATTCATTCTTTAAGCTACAGGTCAACGATATAATAACTGTTTTAGTGTTATATAATGAATAACATCATATAGTAGTAATTAGAGATTACTATTGCAGCATGAAAATCAATGAAAGTGAGTTATATATACACACTTCCAATATCCAATTGACTACCAGATATACAGATATATTGATATTGCACAGACAGTTCAGAGCCAACATTTCTAGGTTTATTCTTGTTAGTTTTGCCAACTCAGTCCTTCTGAATGTGTTCCCTTCCTATATTTGCTATTTTTTGTTTTTTTTAAAAGACAGTCTTGCTCTGTCCCCAAGCTGGAATGCAGTGGAACAATCTTGGCTCATTGCAACCTCTGCTTCCTGGGTTCAAGCAATTCCCCTGCCTCAGACACCCAGCTAATTTGTTTGTATTTTAGTAGAGACAAGGTTTCACCATGTTGGCCAGGATGGTCTCAGTCTCCTGACCTCGTGATCTGCCAGCCTTGGCCTCCCACAGTGCTGGGATTACAGGCGTGAACCACCACGCCTGACTTGTATTCGCTATTTTAAGGAACAGCCCACCACTTTTCTGCCCCTTTCTCTCAATTGAGCTAGAAATCTTGGAGTCATTCTTAACTCTATTCTTTCCATTGCAACTTCCACACCCAATCAGCCACTACTACTTGTTGATTTTATGCCTGAATCTTCTAAGACTCGGCAGGTGTGGTGGCTCAAGCCTGTAATCCCAGTACTTTGAGAGGCTGCGGTGGGTGGATCGCTTGAGGTCAGGAGTTTGAGACCAGCCTGGCCAGCATAGTGAAACCCTGTTTCTACCAAAAAAAAAAAAAAAAAAATTAGCCAGGTGTAGTGGTGCATGCCTGTAGTCTCAGCTACTTGGGAGGCTGATGTAGAAGAACCCCTTGAACATGGGAGGCAGAGGTTGCAGTGAGCCAAGGTCGTGCCACTGCACTCCAGCCTGGGTGACAGAGTGAGACCCTGTCTCAAAATAAATAAAAAATAAAATAAAGTATTCTAAGACTCACTTAAATATAACAGATAATCTGTGAATGTAATTGTATTAATAGTAACTGCTTTTCAAAAATTGTAGATAAGGACTAGTCATTTAATTTGAGTGTCATGGTCTGGTTGCAACATGAGTGTGAGAAACTGGAAATAAGCCATGTTGGAAGTATAGACTCAGTGTGTTCAGCTCTTTCAGCATTTTATAAGAAGTTAGAAATCTGGGTCTTTGTGTGAAATCCTGATTTCTAAATGTAAGCCTCTAATACAAATAAAGATGTGCCAAGCCAGTTTAAAAGTTCCATAAGTTAAATTTATTTTGTGAGTTGCTAGTTTTAGATTTATGCATATAGATCATGCTGGGCACCAAATTTTACATGCATTTAAATTGTGTTCTTTTTAAAAATAGTTATTAAAGAAATACTTTTCAGAAATAATTAGTGTTCTAGATTGATATTTTGAGACTACAAAAGAGACAAATAGGTGTTATTCTACCTTCTCATGTTCTGGAACCATTCTCCAAGACTTCAAGAGCAAACTTCTGACATTGGCATTTTGGGCTCCCTTTGTGCTACTCAAAGCTTTTAGAATTTTTGTTTTTTCCTCTATCAAGTAATAAGTTTATTTTCATTCCCAAAAGAAGGATATCATGTGACTATTTCCATTGAGGTATCTCAGGAGATGCAACATTTTCTAATTTCTTGGTTATATTTTGCCAGAAGTGATAAACTTTAGAATCCATTATACAAATTATTTTTTTCTCTTTCATTTAAAAGATTTTTATTAACTGAAGAATGAATGCCTTTTATGGTTGTTTTTTAAAATGACATTAGAAGTAATCTTTTATTTTAGACTCTTGAAGCACCTGAACAATCTAAAGGCTCACCTGGGGTTGTATCAAAATAAATTCTTCTTAATATGGTGTTCTTACAGAATTTAATGACTGAAATAAACTGTTACATTTAGGTACAAGGCACGAGAGTTTTGCTTTTCTTTCTGGCATTGCCTAAAAACCCTAAGATTGCTAAAGGCTAGGAAAACCATAGCTAAAATTTCAGTGGTATCTATGGGAGCATCAAAGAATAGAAATGCAAGTGACTGGCAGTTTCCATGGCAACAACGGAATTTTCGGGCTAGAAAGATGTGTAGGTTACACCATCAAATGTGCCAGAGATTGGTCTCCATGACAACAGCAGTGTGAATGGGAAATGTATGCTCATGAGATTTTGTTTTAAAAGCCTATTGGGTTATTTTAGAAGAAAAGTCTTTGCCAAATTAATATCTTTTCTATTATGCTATGCTTTTTGTGGAAAATATATAGTTAAAATAAGGGATTCCATTCGTTCTAATATTTTTCAGACAGTCTAAAATATTTGTACTACCAAAGAGGTTGTTGATTTACAAATAACTCCTTTGGCAAAATTTCTGAAATAAGGAACCAAAAGAATGCAGGTTTTTCCA
The DNA here is from genome assembly GCF_002776525.5 of Piliocolobus tephrosceles. Lineage (NCBI taxonomy): Eukaryota > Metazoa > Chordata > Mammalia > Primates > Cercopithecidae > Piliocolobus > Piliocolobus tephrosceles. The sequence goes on along the minus strand of NC_045447.1, from coordinate 85,414,470 downwards.
ATTTATTTACTTTTTACATTTCAACATTTATTTCTGGGAGCAGTGCCCCTAAATATGAAAATAACGAGTTATTTAAATTTTCTGATGTTTATGAACATGAATTAGCCACCAGAATATGATATGTTAATAACATTTTACTCTTGTGGTATCAAAAGACAGGATTTATTATAGCATCATGGAATAGAAGAATACTTAAAGCTAATTACTACTCAAGTTATGCTTCCATCTGTAAAACTTTTGATGAATTTTACTTGTTGGTGTGTTTCAAAAAACTAATTTATCATAAGCACTGGCAAAATGGATCATGCCTTTAGTGTTTTGTGTGCATAATTAAGGATGGATATACTATGTGTTAGTGAAGGATTGACTCAATCATGGAAATAAACACTGGCCTTATGCCTAGGGTTTAAAATACTTTGGGAACACATTTTGTTTTTGTTTCATGGGCAGATGCTTGTGTAATCATTTTTGAGACCTGCTTGGTAAGATTGATGTGTTTATGTTAGTCAGGAAATGTACAACTTACAAAACTGGAAGCAGGGAGAAGCAAAAAAGGGGTAGTCTCCTCAGGGGTAGTGCCAGCTGGAAGCAGTTTGAACTCTTAGAGTGAAAGAGACAAGAAAGGAGGCAGTCCCAGAACCTGAGATAGTAGCTGTGGAGGAGGGCCACCTGACGGGGGCTGTTGCCTTTTGTAGAGGGCTACAGAAACCAGCTTAGAGAAGCCTAATTAGCAGGAGCTGAGGGAGGAAATACCCCAGCCACTCTCTCCACCCTTTCAGTCTTCTACTATTGTCTCCTATTGGCTGAATCCAACAGAAGCCAGAGGTCAAAGATGAAATAGATGCAGTCCCTAATGATCGGTTTACAAGGGCACAAAACAAGGAAAAGGGGTCAAAAATGAATCTGGGAGGGCAAACACAAGGTGTCCAGTACCACCAGAAATGATACATATTTCAACGTGTCAAGAAAATTAGTATGATTTAAAAACACATATCTACATGTACATACACATATATATACATAAACATGTGTGTGTATCAGTTTGAGCTAATAGTGATATAAAATACTGGTGTAAAATGTTAGAGAAATAATTTCTTTTATGCTCTATTTTAAAAAGCAAAATCGAACGTTATTAATGTTAGGGTATTGATTAAAGTTTAAAAATGAAAGAGTTTCACTTTCTCATTGTTGATAATCATTTATCCAGCATCCACCTAGAGCATACAATATTGTTTTGGGCTTATACAGAGTAAGCTAAAGAATATAGTCCCATTTTCTAAAGGTAAGTATCTCGGACCTGAAAAGGATTACCAAAATATTAGATATTATATACACCACCAGAGAAGACATTATATAAACCATTTCAGTGGTTGGTGAGTATGATGCCTAAGGTCATTTCTAAGTAGGAGTGAAGGAAATATAAGATATTATTTTGGCCTTCAAGAGCTAATCATTTATTTGATAAAGAAGAATCTGTATTCAAGAGACCAAGGGACATTAAAAACTATGTATGTGGCCGGGCGCGGTGGCTCACACCTGTAATCCCAGCACTTTGGGAGGCCGAGATGGGTGGATCCACGAGGTCAGGAGGTCGAGACCATCCTGGCTAACATGGTGAAACCCCGTCTCTACTAAAAAATATAAAAAATTAGCCGGACGAGGTGGCAGGCGCCTGTAGTCCCAGCTACTCCGGAGGCTGAGGCAGGAGAATGGCATAAACCCGGGAGGTGGAGCTTGCAGTGAGTTGAGATCTGGCCACTGCACTCCAACCTGGACGACTGAGCAAGACTCCGTCTCAAAAAAACAAACAAACAAAAAACTATGTATGATAAAGTACAAAAAAAAAAAAAAAAACTAAAAAAAAAAAAAATTTTATTTCTCTTCACTTTAAAAAAAAAAAAAAAAAAAGAATCCAATCAAAAATGCCACTTATTTGAGGGTTCATCTGGTACCCTTGCTGGCTCCACACAAGGCAATAAATTTTTAGTAGTTACTTTTCATATAACCGTATGTGTGTGAACTGGTTGGTTTGGTTTTTCACTGATTGTTTATATTGCATTGTAAATATCCACTATACCTAGAGTAAAAAGACTCAAATATTAGCTTTCCTATTTTCCAATAGAGTGATTTAGATTTTAACATTTTAGTACCTCCATTTTTTTACCTGTAAAATATAAGAAAATTTTACTTAGCATGAAATAATGCATGGAAAAGTTTTTCACATGCATTTGGCACATAGTAAATCCTATGAATAAAGTGGATCCTGTTCTTTTACTTATAGTTTAAGCAGCTGAGTTTTTCATAGAGGGTTAGAGATGTAACTGTTTTAAAAGTTTAATTAACATTTTTATTTAACAGATGAGTAAACTGGAGTTTTGAGAAACAATCTTATACAAGGCTGTATAGTTAATAATGCTAGAAATGGGATTCAAAACAGTCTAACACTAAAGCCAAGTTCCTAACCAGTACCACAGTTTTAAACACTTCACTAAATTGTGTTAATGACATGCATGCATTTATCTATTCATCTATCCATTCATACACTCAACTTGGCATATACCACAGTATACAGCAATTTTTACTTTCCCCTCTCCCAAGTTTGATAGCACTGTGTGCGAAGTAGGTCTGAGAAGAGAGGAGGTGCTCAAAAATCGTATAATTAATCCATTAACATTTACTGAACCCAAGCCCTTCTTTAGGGGCTGGGGACAAATAAGAAATATGAGGAACCTGGAAAGAATGTTTAATAATCATCTCGTCCAAAACTAAAGCCATCCCTAATACTAGAGAAAGTGGTGTAGTGTTGTGAATTGTATGAGCTCTGAGACAGACATACTCCCATTCAAATCTTCATTTACATTTAACTTCCCTGAGCCTTAGTTTTCTTAGCTGTCAGTGTGGTTAATAGTGACTAAGTCGTGTTGTGAACACTTGTAGTGTGCTGCTAAATGTTTATATTCATGTAAACATTCATTCATTCAACACATGGTAGCTAGAAATATTTTCCTGACACCTTATTTTAATGCAGCCGCAGATATCTTTCAGCTTTGAAGTTGGCAATTGCCTAGAGTTCCACTTAATCATTATTTGAAAGTATTAAATGACACACCAGGCCTTGCCTAGTCATTGAAATGACCACATGGTGAACTGACCATACTTAGGGAATCTTATTTCCCACTAGACTAGTTGGTCCCCAGAGATATACCTACCTGCTCTCTTCTACCTCTGTGATTTTGATTATATTCACTCTATGCCTGGATAAATCCTCTTCCCTAATCTCCCAATCTGAATGTTACTACTACTTTTAGATTTAATTACAATTTTCTTTGTCCAAAAAGTCATCTCTATCCTCTATCATTTATTATTGCCTGGGAGTTCTAGGCTGTACCATATTAGGTAACACTATTTTATGCTGGCTGAGGTTGTTTGGTATCGTTGCATACAGGTGAGACTTAAGGGCAGTGATTGTCTTGTATTTCTTAAGTGGTTGAGTCTTCAGCCACTTAATACAGTCTTGTATTTCTTCATGACTGAGTCTTATTTCAGTCTCAACACCAATCTCACACTGATTGCTTATCTCAACTTGCGTATATAGTATCCTTCCAGTGGATACAGGAGTGGTTCCAGCTCTTCATTTTGTCATTCCCTACTAAGTATGGCCAAGTTACATAACTTATCCTCTAGAAAGTATTAAGCAGTTCTGAGTCAAGATGCTGAGAGCTTCAGGGGTCTTCGTGGCCAAAGGTCAGGGTATTGCCATGTTTATCTCAGGACCTAAGTTAATAAGTATATTTTATTTATGAAACAGCAAGTGAAAGATTTAGAAACTCAAGGGACAAAACTCAGGAAAAACAAACCTTATTTAATAAAGTCACTTTTATGGTTAAGATAATATGAAATAATAATCAAATATTAGCCATACTATTTTCTGCTCTCTGCTGATGAAGTTTCTTTCGCTGGCAAGACCTGTCTCCCTTAAAAGAAGTAGATTAGAGAGGCAGGTTCATGGCCAACCCTGTGGGCTTGAGTCGGTTACTGATTCCCCAGGATTAAGACCACTCTCCTTAGTCAATAAAATGATTGACAAAAATACAATCAAAAATTTTCCATTCTCAAATGTGGTGCAGAGAGTTGGGCTTCCTCATTCTCTAGTTAGTAGTATTACCAATTCGCAAGCATGCATACTTTCTCACAACATTTAAGCAAGATTTAAAGTATTGAAAGATCATTTTTTATCATGGTTTTCTCTTCATTTTGTGCCTATTTATGTTATCTTTTGGGATTGGAATGGCCCATGACTTGAATTCAAAGAACATCAATGACATGTTAGCAGTTTATCTTTTTCTAGAAGGAAAAATTCCTCCCTAGCAAGTAGCCAAGAAGACCACTGCACGTTGAGGAAAGACTAAGGTCCCTTCTAATGCTGAGAATGTTGTATACTAACAATTTTAGTCAAGACTTGTATTTCTTGAAACTATACATACACACCCTTGGAAAAATATTGGTAGAATCTGCCTTGCCCCCCTCTGCTCCATCTTAAAATTAGATGAAAATAGAACCAGAAATCAGAGACTGAACACATGGCAATGATTGTGGCTAAGAGCAAGAACCTGGCATACACCAAGAAAGTTACTTGAGTATGCTGTAGGAGTGAATGACATACTGACCCTGTGGTTCTCTTGACACATTTTATAAGACAAGTACAGGAAGTGTGACTGTTTGAGCTCCTTCTCTGCTAGACTATAAAGATTTTGAGGCCAGGGCATGTCTGATTCATAGATGTATATATAAGTTTATGCTTTTCAACATACAAAGACTGATCAAGTATTTATTTGAATTAAAAAAATAGATTCTGGGAAAGAAAAAAAAATTCTGTATACCAGCAATTCCCAGCTGTGAGTGTTTGAGAGTCATCCTGGAAGCTATTGCATTGTTCAGAGCCCACACCAGATCAATTAAGTGGGTGAGGCTATTTTAGGTATTCTTAAAAACCTAAGTGATGCTAATCTGTAGCCAGAATTAAGAGCCACTGCTCTGACAGTAACACCAAAATTTATGTGTCTTACCATAACAGAAAAACCAAGACCCAACAATCAGAAAGTGGCTTTGGTGATAGAATTGAATGTAAATAAATGTCAGTTAGTCAATTGACTATGCTAAAGGATTGTGAAGCAATGAAAATTGATACATGCTTTCACAAACCTGAGTAACCATTATCTTTTCAGAAAAGTTAATATGATTTAAAGTATGGTTATAAGTAATGCTCTTCAACATCTTATATCTGCAGAAGACCTACTTGGACAATGCAGATCCTTTCTGTCACACATCATAAAGGTAGATTAAGCATTTGTATTTTCCTAATATTAGAAATTTGCCACTTTATTTCATGTAGCAAAAGTTGAAATCAGATTATTTAAGTATTGTACAATAAGAAAACTGAAACAAGATAACTATAATGTAGTTATAAATTTCTGCAATGTCATTTTATACCTAAAATGGAGACAATACTGGTTTTTATTACTTAAAAATGTGTGCTTTAGTATTTATATCTTCAAACCCATAGCACATGGCAATTCTAATTTTACTATTGCTAGACTTTGAAGTAGGAAGATACAAATCTTATATCACTGTGTTTCAGAGATAGTTGTACACATTATATGTAATTATTTGATAACATATAATGCTGTAGTGGTATTTAGTATAAAGGCTGGACTTACTTGGATCCTACCCAAGCAAATTTATATTTTAATTAGCAAGTATACTTTACTAAAAAGTTTTACTTAAATGATATTTGAAAGTATTAACTCAAAGGCATTGTTAAAAATAAAATGTTTTGATAATTTGAATAGTGACAACATAGAAACACTCTCCGGTTTCCAAAGGGGCAGCAAGAGGAGGCATCTGAGTGAAATGCAAGAAAGAATAAAGTTGAAGTCCTTTATCCTCAGAACTTGGTGTGGTGTCTGTGATTTATTAGGTGTTCAATAAATGATTGCTGACTGAATAGCACTTTCATGTTGTCAGAACCAGGAAGATGATGGCACAAGCTGTCAGTGCCTTGGACTGGCTCTAACTATAGCATTATTAGATGAGGAATATGACAGTTGAAGCTGCAATGAACATTTTGCTTAATAGCTGTCTAAAGTGGTTGTACCGATTTACAAAATGATTGTATCCATAGTATATGCAAGTTCTGTTGCTCCACATTCTTGCCAACTCTTGGTATTTGTGGTCTTTTTCAATTTGGCATTTCAGTGTGTATATAATGGTGTCTTATTGTGATTTAACTTGTATCACGTTGGTGACTGATGAAATTAAACCCTTTTTGGTATGTTTGACTATTTGCATATCTTCTCTTTCAAAGTGCCTGTTCAAAATATTTTCTTTATTTTTCTGTAGGGTTGTCTTTTTTTAAACTCTTGATCTATGAGTTATTTATATATTCTAGAATGAATCATTTACAAATATGTATTAGAAATATCTTTATCCACTCTGTAGTTTGCTTTTTTCACTCTTTCATTAGTGTCATTGGACAAGCCAAATCAATACTAGAATAGATAAATAAATTGTGATCTATTCATATAATCAAATACTAAATAGCAGTGAGTAAAATGAAATATACTACATAAAAAACATAGATGGTTCCCATAAACATTAGCCAAAGAATCAAAGAATCCTGACACAAAATAGTACATGAGTTTTTAAAATATGTTCACAAACAGGCAAAAATAACCTATGGGAAGCTAACAATGTCCTATTTTTTTTTTTTTTTTTAATCTGGGTGCTGTTCACATGGATGTTAACATTGGTGTATTTATGTACTAAAAAGACATCAAGTTATACACTTAGGATTTGTGAAGTTTTCTGCATATAGTATACCTTTTTCTATATATGTTATACTTCCATAAAACTTTACATAAAAAAATACAAATTAACCACACCTGGAGAATAACATACTAAGAAAGAAACTCTGAGAGATGAGAGAGGTGGGCATGGTGATTTGCTACAGAACTGTCTCATGGTAAGTTGGTTCTGGCAAGGTCCATATCATGTTTCTGTCTATTGAATACAAGCAATTTAAGAGGGCCAATAATGATATTTTACATTAAGTGTAAACTTGAGATTTGATTTAAAGAAACTTAGTGAGACCCTCTGTGTGACTGACCCCTTCTTATAAAATGACGGAAATGATTGTGTTTGGATGGTGGTTAATATTTCATCTCCGAGGTTAAATTATAATTTATTAGAGGGCTTTTAAAGTCCATATACTCCAGATTTATTATAATGATCTGCTATTGAAGTATCTTTGGTTAATAGGAATTGTTAATGAATGGCCAGTATGTTTAAATTTTTCTATCCACGTGAAGCAGTGTTGTGTGGTACAGAGAACAAATTTGGCATCTCCAAAAAGTAGTTTGTTCAGTTTTACCATTTATTAACTTCTGCATTTGTATAAATTCCTTAATTTGTGAGCCATTTCTAACTTGCAAACTAATATAATAACACTTTCATGGCCCATGGTAGCTACGTAATAATTGGTGGCTATTAGTATCAATGTAATTTGTATAGTTTTTTTGAATTTCAAATTCTATTCTTCCAGATAATGTGCAGTAAGAGCTGAAAATTAAATTTTATGATTAGCATAAAAAATAGAGAACACTTACAAATTCAAGTGAAATATTGAATGGAGACCTAAATATATTTTTAATCCATGCTTCACTGTGCATTTGTGAACAGAAATTTCCAAATTTTCAGTTTTCTCAGATGTTATTAAATTAGAACATAATTGAATGTAAATCATATTGCCTATTTTTGATGAACAGAACCTGAAAATATACATTTAACTTAGATAAAAGGAATTATGACTATATTGATCAGGATGATAATGATGATAAATAGCTAACAGTTATTGAACTCCTATCATGTGCCAGACACTCTTTGTTAGTTTTATGCACATTTACCTATTTAATCCTAACAACTTGGATGAAATAGAATACTTATATTCTATTATACTAACTAGGAAAGAAAGATATTAAGGAATTACTTTATATGTGGTCACAAATATAGAACTCCTGGAAAATTACTTGAGTTATATATCCATTTACTGATAATTATGAAATTCAATGCTGTACATTTAAAATTTTATTCTAGTAAAATATTCATGTAAATCACTTGCAAGGGAAAATCGTTTTTTCAAAATTACAAGAATTTGCCTTAAAATTCTTAAATCTGTGTTATATCTTGTCTGATATTCTTTAAACCTAAATAAAAATGATGAGATATAAAATTCCATTTCTTCTAGTCCATTTCTTAGAAGAAATGGACTTTTATATCTCACCATTTTTGTGACTTCTTCTAGTTAATTCAGCAAAATTTGCAATATCACCCCACCTCCTCACCACCTAAATTAGAAATTATGATCTGTTTGCTTAGGGAAAGAGATTGTAGTCTTGTCAGGCAGTATCTAAATGCATCATTTAATTTTATCAAAGATATGTTTTATTGCAGTATAATGTACAGATATACCTTGGAGATATTTTAGGCTCAGTTCTAGACTACTGCAATAGTGTTACACAAATCTTTTAGATTCCCAGTACATATAAGTGTTATGTTTACACTACACTGTAGTGTATTATGTATGCAATAGTATGTCTTAAAAAACAATGTACATACCTTAATTTAAAAACACTTTATTGTTAAAAAATGCTAACAATCTGAGCCATTGGTGAATTGTAATCTTTTTACTGGTAGAGGGTCTTGCCTCAATGTTGATGGCTGCTGGCTGATCAGGACAGTGGTTGCTGAAGGTTGGGATGGCTGTAGCAATTTCGTAAAATAGGGCAAGAATGTTTTTTTCTTGGCAATTTGTTTAAGTTCCTTATGGATTCTGGATATTAGACCTTTGTCAGATGGATAGTTTGCGAAATCTTTCTCCCATTCTGTAGGTTGTCTGTTTACTCTGATGTTTCTTCTGCTGTGCAGAAGCTCTTTCATTTAATTAGATTCTATTTGTCAATTTTTGCTTTTGCTGCAATTGCTTTAGATGTTTTCGTCATGAAATCTTTGCCCATGCCTATGTTCTGAATGGTATTGCCTTTATTTTCTTCTAGGGTTTTTACAGTTTTGAGTTTTACATTTAAGTCTTTAATCCATCTTTAGTTAATTCTTGTATATGGTGTAAGGAAGGGATCCAGTTTCAGTTTTTTGCTTTGGCTAGCCAATTCTCCCAGTATCATTTATTAAATAGGGACACCTTTCTGAAACCATTGCTTGTTTCTGCCAGATTTGTCAAAGATCAGGTGGTAGATATGTGGTCTTATTTCTGAGTTCTCTATTCTGTTCCAGTGGTCTATGTGTCTATCCTTGTACCAGTAACATGTACCATGTACCAGTACCATGCTGTTTTGGTTACTGTAGCTTTGCAGTATAGTTTGAAGTTAGGTAGCATGACACATCCAGCTTGGTTCTTTGTGCTTAGGATTGTTTTAGCTATTTGGGCTCCTTTTTGGTTCCGTATGAATTTTAGAATAGTTTTTTTCTAGTTCTGTGAAGAATGTGCCTGGCAGTTTAATGGGAATGCATGGAATCTATATATTACTTTGGGCAGTATGGCCATATTCATTATATTGATTCTTCCTATTCATGAGCATGGAATGTTTTTCCATTTGTTTTTGTCCTCTCTGATTTCTTTGAGTAGTGGTTTGGCGTTCTTGAAGAGGTCCTACACTTCCCTTGTTATCTGTATTCCTAGGTATTTTTTTCTTTTTGTAGCAATTGTGAATGAGAGTTCATTCATGATTTGGATCTGATTGTCTGTTCTTGATGTATAGGAATGCTAGCAATTTCTGCACATTAATTTTACATCCTGAGACTTTGCTGAAGTTGCTTATCAGCTTAAGGAGCTTTTGGGCTGAGACAATGGAGTTTTCTGGATATAGGATAATGCCACCTGCAAACAATGACAATTTGACTGCCTCTCTTCCTATTTGAATATGCTTTATTTCTTTCTCTTGCCTGATTGTCCTGGCCAGAACTTCCAATAGTATGTTGAATAGGAGTGGTGAGAGAGGGCATCCTTGTCTTGTGCTGGTTCTCAAGGGAAATGCTTCCAGCTTTTGCCCATTCAGTATGATATTGGCTATGGGTTTGTCATATATGCCTCTTATTACTTTGAGGTATAATCTCTCAATACATGGTTTGAAAGTTTTGTTTGTTTCTTGTTTTGACACGGAGTCTCACTCTGTTGCCCAGACTGAAGTGCAGTGGCATGATCTCGGCTCACTGCAGCCTCTGCCTCCTGGGTTCCAGCGATTCTCCTGCCTCAGCCTCCCAGGTAGCTGGGATTACAGGCACACGCCACCATATCTGGCTAATTTTTGTATTTTTAGTAGAGGTGGGGTTTTACCATTGGCCAGGCTGGTCTTGAACTCCTGACTTCAGGTAATCTGCCCACCTCAGCCTCCCAAACTGTGAGGATTACAGTCATGAGCCACTGCACCTGGCCTTTGAGAGTTTTTAACATGAAGTGATGTTGAATTTTACTGAAGGCCTTTTCTGCATCTGTTGCGATAATCGTGCTTTTTGTCTTTAGTTCCATTTATGTGATGAATCACATTGATTGATTTGTGTGTGTTGAACCAACCTTACATCCCGGATATGATGTCAACTTGATTGTGGTGGATGAGCTTTTTGATGTGCTGCTGGATTCAGTTTCCAGTATTTTAGTGAGGATTTTTGCATCAATGTTCATCAAGGATACAGGCCTGAAGTTTTCTTTTTTTTGTTGCCAGGTTTTGGTATCAGGATGATGCTGGCTTTAATAGAATGAGTAAGGGAGGGTCCCTCCTTTTCAATTTTTTTTTTTTTTTTTTTCTAATTTCAGTAGAAATGGTACCAGCTCTTCTTTGTACCTCTGGTAGAATTCAGCTGTGAATGTGTCTGGTCCTGGGCTTTTTTGCTTGGTAGGCTATTTATTACTGCCTCAGTTTCAGAACTCGTTACTGGTCTATTCAGAGATTCAGTTCTTCCTGGTTCAGTCATGGGAGGGCATATGTGTCTAGGAATTTATTCGTTTCTTCAAGATTTTCTAGTTTATGTAAATAGAGGTTTGTATAGTATTCTGTAATGGTTGTTTGTATTTTGGGGGGGTCAGTGGTGATATCCCCCTTATCAGTTCTGATTGTGTTTATTTGATTCTTCTCTTTTGTTCTTTATTAATCTAGCTAGTAGTCTATCTATTTTGTAATTTTTTTTTCAAAAAGCCACCTCCTGGATTCGTTAATATTTTTAAGGGTTTTTTATGTCTCTGTTTCCTTCACTTCAGCTCTGACCTTGGTTATTTCTTGTCTTCTGCTAGCATAGAGGTTTGTTGGCTCTCGGTTCTATGTTTCTTTTAGTTGAGATGTTAGGTTGTTAACCTGAGATCATTCTAGCTTTCTGATGTGGGCATGTAGTACTATAAATTTCCCACTTAACACTGCTTTAGCCACATCCCAGAGATTCTGGTACATTGTATCTGTGTTCTCATTAGTTTCAAAGAACTTCTTGATTTCTGCCTTAATTTCATTGTTTACCCAAGAGTCATTCAAGAGCAGGTTGTTCAATTTCCATGTAGTTTTGTGATTTTGAGTCAATTTCTCAGTCATGAGTTCTAATTTGATTGCACTGTTGTCTGACAGACTGTTTATTATTTCAGTTCTTTTGCATTTGCTGGGGAGTGTTTTACTTCTATCATATGATAGAAGTAAAAATTGATTATATATGATTATGTAATATGCTGGGTCTCCTGAAGATAGCAAACCATTGGGTCTTGACCCTTTACCCAGCTTGCCATTTGTTATCTTTTAATTGGGGTATTTAGCCTATTTACATTTAAGGTTAGTATTGTTATGTGTGAATTGATCCTCTTTAAAAAGTGGGCAAAGAACATGAATAGACATTTCTCAAAAGAAGACATACATGCGGCCAACAAGCATGTGGTAAAAAGCTCTATATCACTGATTATTACAGAAATGCAAATTAAAACCACAATGAGATACCATCTCATGCCAGTCAGAATGGCTATTAATTACAAGTAAAAACAACAAAGTAACAACAAAACAAAAACAGGTGCTGGTGAAGTTGTAGAGAAAAAGGAATGACTTTACACTCTTGGTGGGAGTGTAAATTAGTTCAGCCATTGTGGAAGACAGTGTGGTGATTCCTGAAAGACATGGAGGCAGAAATACCATTTGGCCCAGCAATTCCATTACTGGGTATATACCCAAAGGAATATAAATAATTGTTTATAAAGATACATGAATGCCTATGTTCACTGAAGCACGATTTACAATAGCAAAGTCATAGAATCAGCCTAAATGCCCATCAGTGATAGACTGGATAAAGACAATGTGGTATTAATACATATATAAAAATGAAATACTGTGCAGCCATAAAAAAGGAACAAGAACATGTCCTTTGCAGGGACATGGATGGATTTGGAAGCCATTTTTCTCAGCAAACTAATGCAGGAATAGAAAACCAAACACACATATTCTCACTTACCAGCTGGAGCTGATTGATGGAACACATGGACATATGGTGGGAAACAACACACACTGGGCACCTGTTGGGGGATGTGGGAGGGGAGAGCATCAGGGAGAATAGCCTATGCTGGGCTTGATATCTAGGTGATGAGAGGATCTGTGCAGCAAAGAGTTTACTGTGTAACAGACTTGCACATTCTGCACATGTTCCCCAGTACTTAAAAGTTGAAGAAAAAACAAAAACACTAATGGTTTTTTTTCAAAATGATTGACTCTTTCACCAAAGAGTTCTCTACAGCATGTGATGCTGTTAGGTAGCATTTTACCTGCAGTAGAACTTTCAAAATCAGTCAATCCTCTCAAACCCTGCCTCTGCTTTGCCAACTAAGTTTATAACCTTTGTTATCATTTCAACAGTGTTCACAGCATCTTCACCAGGAGTAGTTTCCATCTCAAGAAATCATTTTCTTTTGCGCATCCATAAGAAGCAACTCCTTATCTATTCAAATTTTATGAAACTGCAACAATTCAGTCACATTAAGCTCTACTTCTCATTCTAGTTTTTGCTATTCTACATCTGTAGTTACTTCCTCCACTGATGTTTTAAACCTCTCAAAGTCATCTATTATAGTTGTAATCAACTTCTTCCAAACCCTTGTTAATGTTGTTGTATTCACCTCCGCTCATTAATCATGAATGTTCTTAGTGGCATCTAGAATGGTGGATCCTTTCCAAAGGTTTTTAATGTACTTTGCCCGGATCCATCAGAGGAATCACAATCTGTGGCAGTTATAGACTTAAAAAATATATTCCTTCAATAATAGGATTTGAAAGTCAAGATTCCTCCTTGATCCATGGGCTGCAGAATGTATATTGTGTCAGCAGGCATGAAAACAACATTCAACTCTGTGTACATCTCCATCAGAGCTCTTGAGTGACCAGGTGCATTGTTAATGAGCAGTGATAATTGAAATGAATCTTTTTTTTTCCCTCAGAAGTAGGTCTCAGTGGGTTTAAAATATTCAGTAAACCATTCTGTAAACAGATGTACTGCCACCCAGGCTTTGTTTTCCCATTTGTAAAGCACAGGCAGAGTAGATTTAGTATAGTTCTTAAATACCCTAGGATTTTTAGAATGGCAAATAAGCACTGGCTTCAAGTTAAAAGTCATCAGCTGTGTGAGCCCCTAACAAGAGTCAGCCAGTCTTTTGAAACTTTGAAGAACTGACTGCTCTGCTCTGGCTGTGAAAGTCCTAGGTGGCATCTTCTTCTGATAGAAGGCCGTTTTGTCTACATTGGAGATATGTTGTTTAGTGTGGCCATCTTCCTCACATATTTTAGCTAGATCTCTGAGTAACTTGTTGCAGCTTCTACATTGGCACTTGCTCTTTCACCTTGTAATTTTATGTTATGGAGATGGCTTCTTTCCTTTAACCTAATGAAATAACATCTGCTAGCTTCAAACTCTTCTTCTGCAGCTCCCTAATCTCAGACTTTATAGAATTGAAGAGTAGGGCCATGTTCTAGATTAGGCTTTGGCCTAAGGGAATGTTGTAGCTGGTTTGATTTTTCTATCCAGACCACTAAAACTTTCTCCATAGCAGCAACAAAACTGTTTTGCTTTCTTATTTTTTGTGCATTCACTGTAGTAGCACTTTTAATTTTTTTCAAGAACTTTTCCTTTGTATTTACAACTTGGCTAACTGGCCAGGCGGCCTAGCTTTTGGCCTTTCTTAGCTTTTGCCATGCTATCCTCACTAAGCTTAATTATTTCTAGCTTTTGATTTAAAGTGAGAGATGTGAGACTCTTCACTTGAATACCTACAGGCCATTGTTGGATTATTAATTGGTCTAATTTCAATATTGTTGTGTCTCAGGGAATAGACAGGCCCAAGGAGAGGGAAAGAAACAGAGGATGGAAGAGAAACAGGAATGGCTGATAGATGAAGCAGTCAGAACACATGCATTTATCAATTAAGTTCACCATATTATGTGGGTATGGTTTCTGGCACACCAAAACCATTACAATAGTAACATCAAAGATCAGTGATCACAGATCACCATAACAGATATGATAATATTAATAAGAAAGTTTGAACTATTGTAAGAATTACCAAAATGTGAGACAGAGACATGAAATGAGCACGTGCTGTTGGAAAAAAAAAAGAGCTGCTGGACTTCGACGCAGGTTTGCCAAAATCTTTAATCTGTGAAAAGCACATTCTCCATGAAGCACAATAAAGGGAAGTGCAATAAAATGGTGTATTGCCCGTGCATGCAAAGAAGTACGCAAATTATTAGTGATGATATTTACAAAGTAAACGTACCTAGGCAACCATAACCCTGATTGAAAAATTGACTGTTCCCGGCCGGGTGCAGTGGCTCACGCTTGTAATCCCAGCACTTTGGGAGGCCAAGGTGGGCACCACGCCCAGGAGAATTGCTTGAATATGGGAGGCGGAGGTTGCAGTGAGCCAAGATCACGCCACTGCACTCCAGCCTGGCGACAGAGTGAGATTCTGTGTCAAAAAATAAAAAATGAACCGTTCTCAGCAAATCAGAAGTTCCCTTAAGCCTCCTTTGCATTTACTGCACACCTAGATATAGATTTATTAGAATCACTATTTTTTGTTAAATATCTCTAAGTTTTGCTTCTTTAGAAACATGTTCATTTTATTTATATTTTCAAGTGCATTGTCATAAAGTTTCTTATCCTCTTATTTAATACATAGAGTATTAGTCCTTTAAAAACTTCTAGCATTCGAATTAGTATTTTCCCTCTTTTTTCTCCTCGATCAGTGTTACTAGGAAATTTATCAGTCCTCTCAGATAAACACATTTCATGGTTTATTTCTCTTATTATAAACTTGTCACCATTTTGGGCATCTGTGTTTTCTGCTCTTAATTTTATTGCTTTCCTTCTGCTTTTTTGGGGTTTTGTGGTTCTTTTCCTAAATTCTTAAAATAGCTAGTAACATTATTGACCTTAGTTATTATTTTGCAATATATGTATATAAGACTTACCTTCTAAGCATGGCATTTTCTGCATCCAACATGTATGTCTTATTTTTATTATTCAGTTTACTATTTTCTACTTTCCATTGTGATTTCTTCTTTGATCCATGTTTATTTGGGGGATTTTTATATTTGTCACACATTTCATTTTTACTTAATATTTTTATTTGTTGAAATTGAGTTAAACCGAATCCAATATTTATTACAAGTTGTCTAATCTACTTATTAGTATTTGTCTAGTTGTTCTGTTGTGAATCAAAAAGATTTCATTTTGTTATGGATCATGTAAAGATTTGCTTTTTTTAATGAATCAAAGGCAAAACATTTTGGTTTTTCACCTAAACTTAAGTGCTAAAGCAAATATTTCAGACTAGTAAATCATTAAAGCCATTACATGCAACTATATTAAGGCTAGAGGTATTTATTATATTAAAGCATTATAAAATGCTATATATTAAGCAATACCCTTTTTGCCTTTACTAATTATTGTAAAACCTTAATACCAATACACATTCAGTAATAGAAGAAGAAGCTCATCTTAGCCTGACATTGAAATTGGTGACCACTTGGAGCTCTACTTAGGGTGCTAATCAAATATAATTTGTAGTTGATGAGAAAGGAATTTTTTCAGTGCTTTGAGATTTAGAAAAATATTGATACAATTAATATGTAGTCTGAAACCTATTTAAATTTTACTAATTAAGTGGAACTTTTGACCCCAAAAGACAAAAATAATGTCATATGTTGAACACTCCAGGAGCAGTGATAACAGTAGTTGCTCAGTTGTAATCCTATATTTCTACATATCAAAGGATGGTTTAACAATTTTTAAGAGGCCGTAGAACTAAAATGCCATTTTA
This sequence comes from Piliocolobus tephrosceles, assembly GCF_002776525.5. NCBI lineage: Eukaryota > Metazoa > Chordata > Mammalia > Primates > Cercopithecidae > Piliocolobus > Piliocolobus tephrosceles. Next base: position 85,398,071 of record NC_045447.1, on the reverse strand, counting down.
GCATTTGTAGAAGAAGAAAAAGTTCTCTCATTAGTATAATTAAAAGCAATCCACAATTTTGATTCTAAATCTGGTATCACTATATTTTTAACATACAACATACAATGCCTATAATGAAGATTCACATCACTGTTAGGCAGAAAAATTAGAGAATCCCCACAACAAGGTAAAGTGACAAGAATTTAGGAATTGATAAATGGTTATTCATATAAATACATACAGTGTATTTTACAGGTTCCTGTGAGGAACTTGTAAATATTCTCAATACAATACTCTACCTGTGTGAAATAATAACATATATGAGATTTTTAAGCTACCATTTGAATGTTATTCCTTAGTTTAAAGAATGTTGATTGACACTAATTATACTATCATAATGGTAACCCAGAACTATCTGAGACAGGTCTCAGTCAATTTAGAAAGTTTATTTTGCCAAAGTTAAGGATGCACTCATGAGAGAGTCTCAGGTCCTGATGATATATGCCCAAGATGGTCAGGGTACAGCTTGGTTTTATACATTTTGGGGAGATATGAGACATCAATACATGAAAGACGTATGTTGGTTTGGTCCAGAAAGGGGGGACAACTCAAAACAGGGGCTTCTCTGGGTCATAGGTAGATGTGAAAATTTTCTGATAGGCAATTGGTTGAAAAAATTAATATCAATAGAAAGCAATGTCTAGGTTACAATAAGGGATTGTAGAGACTAAGGTTTTATCATGCAGATGAAGCCTCCAGGTAGCAGTCTTCAGAGAGAATAGATTGTAAATGTTTCCTATCAGACTTAAGAGAGAGTGTTCTATCAGTAATTACAAAAGGGAGGAGGGTATAATGAGGCATATCCGGCCCCCCCTTCCCATCATGGCCTGAATTAGTTTTTTCAGATTAACTTTGAAATGCCCTTGGCCAAAAGGAGGAGTCCATTCAGATGGTTGGAGGTCTTAGAATTTTATTCTTGGTTGATAATACCAAACTGAATGTAGTTTTAGAATTTATATGGTAATTAGGCTGTTTTTCTCTTTCCTGGGCTTGAAATGATGAGTGCAACTTTTTGATACAAACTGTTGAAGGGATACTAACATGACTTTTCAGGCTTCACTATAGGCCCAGAGGGGTTTTCTTTTTTGTTGTTGTTGTTGTTTTTATTAGGGGGTGGAAGAAATGGAGCAATTTCTGAAGCGAAGATGATGCTAAAAGAATGGAATGCTTCACTGAAATGACACTTTGTTCTGGACTTAGCACACATGAAGTGGGAGTTGACTTGATAACTCTCATACCATGTCATATGCCCTTAACTTAACTTTTTCCAAAGCACTTCTTAGGTGTGACAAGCAACTATGACTTGATTCTGTTGAGACATGGTGGATTGATTTCCTCATGATGAAAGGGCTTCAATTAGTGAACAAGTTGAACTTGTGAATCTTAAGCTTCTTTTAGCTTTAAATTTTCTCTCATTTTAATGATCCTAGGAATTAAAGGGTAAGAGAAAAATCTGCTTTGATCCCCCTCATTTCACTTTTGTAAAGGACTGTGGATTATTGGTGAATACTAACTCCGTCTACAAATATGAAACTAAAAAAAGTTTATTTAGGTAAGGATATGGTTATAAATATGGTTATGTAGATTGTCATTCTCTGGCTACTACTAGATCATATGAAGTAACTGTGGAAGTAGGCATTATCTAGATAGCCAGTTAACTAGCGAGCTAACAAATCAACCAACAGAGTTAGCTAATAATTGTTTCCTTTCCAAAAAAGGAAAAGGAAAGTGAAAGTGAAGAGAAAAAGAAAAAAGAGAAAGCAGGCTGGTAGATCAGGAATGTAGTTTAAAGTACATAGGGCCACATTTATATATTATTTTCTGGCATCTCTTAACGAGTATATGCTTGCAAAAGGTGCAGACTATGTCTTCTATATGTAATGTAAATATGTTACCCATTGTTGTAGTAGGTTACAAACAGTATGTGATTTGATGAATGCTATTAAGGAGGAAACTTCAAGACATATAGAAGAACTTATAGCATATTGAGAGTTGCAAAAAATCCTGTGGTTTGTGTCTTTAAGCCTTTTTGGAACAAGTCATGGCATATATAGTGACAAATACATTTATATATTACTTCTGAATTTTCCTGGCATGACTATGAAACTCTAGCCATAAAATTTCTCTGCCTTTTTTCCTCTTTAAAAAATTTTTCCTTAGACTCAATTTATAAAGTTTCAGGAGCCCTGTATTGAGTAGAATGCCTAATTTTACTGCAGGTCATTCATTCATTCAATGTTTTTTTCAGATCACTTTTTATGTGCTAGCTCTTCTGCTCTCTGCTTGGCAAATAGGATTGAACAAGATAGACTTGGGGACCTTTCCAACTACTGGGTGAGGCACTGTTCTATTCCCTTGGTATACAAAAAGTCTGTTGGCTGAACTTTTTCTCCCTTGAGGCCTTGAGATAAAAGCTTTCTTGCTGTCACTACCATTCACTTGGAAATTCAGGCCTGGAGTTTAGCCAGCTGCCTGAGAATTTTCAAATCACTGTTTGTTAGTGAGAGATTCAGGGTTGCAGTAGCTTCCCTAAGCTAATGGATAAACTCTGCAGCTGTCAAACAAGTAATCAGATGGTCAAATCAGCTTCTACAATTTTACTCACAATCAGAGGGAATGGCACCATTGGGAGTCTCATCACATTTTAGCAAAGAAAGAATTTATTTTAAGGTCACTGTAGCACATCTGAAAAAAAAAATCTTGGTCGTCTCCTCAAATGTTTAGGTGTAACCCTGGTTACTGAAACTTCTTTAGTCAGTGAACCCTAATATATGTGTGTACACACACACACACACACATATATATATATGAATGTGTATATATATATATGAGATACGTGCACACACACACACACACACACACAAATACTTAGGAAGATACTAAGATAGCAAGTTGAAAGACCAGCTATTTAAGATATTTGAAGTAGGAGGAAAAAACTATTAGGAGGGCAAAAAGTAACATATGCCTGTCTAGAAATTAGTTGCAAATACTGTTTCTCAAGAGAGGTGGTAACTTCCGCATGGAAATTCTTCCAGTAACTTAGTAACATGGGGGAATTGCTAATTCCTCATTCCTTGTTCTCTTTAGTTTAGGGAGCACTTTTGCCTTTAATGCATCCTCAGATAACCATCCTCTTATTTGATGGTTTCGATGAGCTTGGAACCTGGACTAGATCTTTTTGGGTAAGAAAACAGACTTGGAGAGATTGGTTACTAAATGATGAAACCATAACCACAGCTCAGATCTTTTTTTCTCCTCATGTAATATTCTTTTTCTGCTACATGACCTTATTTCCAATCGAAAGAGAATTAAAAAGAAAAAAACTGCACAAATTGTTAAATTTACAAATTTGCCTTTTACAGGTGAATTTAGACTCAGTGAGCCTCAACAAATCTCCATTTCCCTAACTACAAAATGGAGAATTCATTGAGTTCTATTAATCCTGAAGATTAATAGCCTTAGACCTAGTGTCTGGGACAGAGGCGGACATTCCAGGGTGGTCAGCTGTTATTATGCTAGACTTCCCAAAACACTTTTGGTCTCTCTTGAGCATTCATGGTCTTGATCATTGATCAAATACATGGTTGCTGTTGATCATTCATATACATTCTTGTCAAAATGTCCTCTTAGCTTGGGGTAAAACATTGTCAGTATCTCTCAATGTTTCAGACTCTCAAGGAAGGAAATTTGGTTGTGAGATTGCATTGAATGTTTTCCTCAAAATCATTTGTTTTGTTTTTCCTCTGGTTGGAACAAGACAGTTCCTTAAAAAGAAACCTGTAATTGTTATTCTATTCATCATAATACAAGTTAATGCCTCTATCTGCCTGATGCTTTTAAAAACGGTGAATTAAATACTCATTTCTCTATAAAGATCTTCAATTTCTTTCAGTTGGTGAAATCTTACCTATAAGAAATGCATTTGAATTTGTAAATTTCTGAATGTGCAGATGCACTCCTGCCAAATGTTATCTATTAGAGAGTAATCTGCACTGAAATTACTGAATTTATTTTGAGTATAGCTGTCATGTAATAAAAAATATGTATATGTATTTTAAATGTACGAACAGAAGCTCTTCTTCCTATGAGCCACTGCCCTACAAATTATTAGTAGGTGATTGAATGTCTTGGGAAGATAATACTTTAAGACAGCAACTGAATGTGCCCTTAAAGTACAAAGATAATTACAGTGGCTCTACAAGATTAAGTCCTAAGCAAATTAGTTCTGTAGGTGGCTTAGGAGTGAAGACTCATGTTTTCCTCTCTCTTCCTCTCATACCACCTTGACCTCTCTTGGTACTTAGGCTATGAGACCCTGGCTGTCTCCAGGGCTGCTGAGAGCTCAACAGGGCCTCTCTCTTCCTTCGCCAATGCGTATTCTAAGCTCCATACACCTCCCTGCCCCACTTCCAGGTGCCCCCACCAAGTGTCATTCCTTCCATACTAACTTCATTTCTTCTGTCTTCCAAGGAAACAGTAAAAGGATAAAGGTGTCCATGTACTTGTGGGTACTCTTTGACAGGTAATAATACATTTGTATTTTAACAGCCTGGGCCATAATTATAGAAAAGAAATGAACTCAAATTTTTAAGTTACTTCATGTACTATTTTGGAGTGTTTACTATGTGCTAAGCAATTATCTTACCAGATACTCTATTTGTAAATTTCCTATGATGACCAATCTCTGAAAAGCTCTTTTAACAGTCTTCACCTCATTTTATTCAGCTCAAATGGAACCTCAGAAAGGCCTTCCTACCTAACATATACCCATCCACATCTCTCTTTATCCCCCTTTTCTATTTCATTTTGTTTCATGTCAGTTACCATATGGGTATTCTATTCAATGTTTATCTGTATATGGGTTTATATTCTGGTACAGCAACTAAATGGCAGCCCCATGAGAGCATGAACTTCATTTTGTTTGCCTCTGGATTCCCTATATTTAGAACAATAGGTGCTATATACTTATTTGTTGAGTGAAGTGAGGCTTAGAAGTTAAGTAATGAGCTCAAAGCCACATATGTAGGAAGTGGTGGGAATGGACAATAATCCAGGTTGTTTGACTCCAAATTCTTCTGTCTCTCATTATACCATGCCACAGCTTTCTGCACCCCCAATATAATAAGGAGGGATTCTAATTAAAGAAATGGACAATGACAAAATAGCTCTTCCAGGGACAGTTTTTTTGCTAACTCACATACCTGAGATCTCTGAAATCATAATCCATATGTTGCCATCGGTTCTACCTGTACAGCTACTCCAGTTACATGTTTATATTTGGGGAGCTTTCAGAATCTAAGATAAAGTGATATCTTGAATGAAATTAAGGTAAATGAAACATTTTTATAAGATGAGAAAAATGAAGATCAGTTTAATATGAATCTTGGATACTGGAAAACAATAAAAATGTAGAGAAATAATTTTTCATTATAATCTTTACATGCGACCGGGGGTTTTCTTAGTGGGAAGACAAACTTCACCAAAAACATGCTATTACGTGCTTTAATATTAAATAATTATTATGAACCAATGGGACCTTTGTAGGTAGACTTCATTTGTTCATTTATTCCAGGGAGCCAGGGGTCACAGATTAGCGGAGGAAGCTTTGCCTGTTATCTACATTGAACTAAAGGAGAAATGAGCTTTGCTGCACTTAAGTCCTTGTTAGTTAGCTTATTTCCTCGTGTACCTTTTCTTTGTCCTTTTTTCCCTTCCTGACTTGGTGTGACTAACATCAGGTCTCTCTTTATGTCTGTAGGTGTACATTGTTAAAACCAGCAGATTCTAGTGAGAAATGAGATTGTATCTTATTTTATTTTCTTTCCGAAAAGGAATAGATTCCTTACCCCAGGGAAATGCTTATGAACATTCATGTGATGATTCAGTTAAAAAGAAAAAGGATGTATCCTTGTGCCTCAGTAAATCTTTAATGATTCACAGTTACTGGTTTGCTTAATTGTAGACTTCTCTGTCATTACTTTCAGGGCCCTGGGTCACTTCCCAGAATGATAAAAGACATTTTATTTAATGAGACATACTACTCCCAAGCTGTAGGTATAAATATTCTTTCATTGTCTTGTCCGTGAAGTCTTTACCACCTCCTGCCTCCTAGGGTTGGCAAAGATTTTAAAAATCACTTCCTTCTCCCAGTTTAGCTCTGAGCCTCGCATGACATTCTAAGAAGATTTATGATTCTTTATAGTCATTTGGAAGAGCCACTTGGGTTCTGCGATAACCAAACAAATTAGCTGACCTTCTTTTAATCACTCTGTCTCCTTGATACTGCTAAAGGCAGATGTGTTGAAGTAATCTGTCCACCACATGCACATTTTACTCTGGCCAATTAGTGGTTGGAAATGTCCAGAAGAGTATCCCATATAATCGGGCATGGCCAAACAATGACTGCACATGTCTCGTATTATCTTTGAATGTTCAAGTTTCCTTAAATGGTTCAAGAATTAGTTTTCAACATTTTATGGAACTGATGTATCCTAATAGTGGCGAATAAAAATATTAAGTGTTCCCCAAGAATAACAATGATTTTTTTTCTTTTGACCATACTTTTTTCTTTTTTTTTATACTTTATGTTCTAGGGTACATGTGCACAACATGCAGGTTTGTTACATAGGTGTACATGTGCCATGTTGATGTGCTGCACCCATTAACTCGTCATTTACATTAGGTATAGCATTAGGAGATAAACAATGATTTTTTTTTTTTAAAGGAGAGAGCCCAGTTCTTTTTATTGTCGTTGTCTTGTTTCCATATGCTCTGCTTTTCATTTGCTTTCCTTTTCCTTTTTTTGGTTTTTGCTTGCATACAGATCTCTCATCACCCTATTGTGAGATAGCCTTGAATCTTTTTTCCAGTCCTATTATTTTCCCTGGTTGGCATTAATAAATAGCTTTCAAAAGCTAAATGAACTTAAATACCTCAGGTTGAGCGTATCATTTAATCCACGTATTTTATAACTGTTTTTGTACATTTATGTGCTAGGCCGTGCATTTCATAACTATTTTTTGTACATTTATTATGTGCTAGGCCTGAGGACACAGTGGGGTCTATGCCAGGCTCAGGGTCTACCCTTACAGAACTTGTAGACCGGGAAGGTGACAGGCTTCAGCAAGCACTTAAATCTAGTGTGATGTATTACGGTAGTGCCCAGGATCTATAGGAAAGTACCAGGGGCCTCCTGGCCAGGGGGCAGGAAGAATTTCCAGAGGAAGTGCGTGTAAGCTAAGACTCGATGGGTGAGAATGAGTTAGCTTAGAAAATGAGATTTTACAAAGCACATTTTTACCTCTTTTGGGCTTATGAGCTTCTAGTTCTGGCAAATGTACTTTATATAGGTGGATAGAGCCAGAAAAGTTGTTTGAAACCAAAACCAACTTGTTGAGCTAGAAATAAAACAACATATAATTCAAACCAGATGGGGCATTGTGGTGACATGCAAATAGAATGATATTGGAATGATAAAGGCTTGAATTCAAATCTTACCCCTGCTATTTAATGGTAATTGTAATCTCAATTAATGGTAATTGTAATCTTCCCAATTTGGCATAGGAAAAAACTACACAACTCCAGGCCTGTTGACAGGTGGACTACTTACTTGACTAGTATGGGTATGACTTAAGACTAACAATTCTGTTGTTACACAGGAAAATGATGGTAGACCAGTGTTATTAACCTGAGAGTAATACCAAATGTCTTCTCATTTCACTGGGCATTTCTCTTAATATACTCTCCTGACCTGGTGATCCGCCCGTCTCGGCCTCCCAAAGTGCTGGGATTACAGGCTTCAGCCACTGCGCCCGGCCCTCTTAACTCTTTTGTAGTAATTTGTTGGGTTCCAACAGAGCCCACTTGCAGAAATTTTTGCCATATGAAAATTGTATGAAGGACCATTAGTACAGATAGTAAAATGAATGGAATTAACATTTCTGTTTTCCCAACCTTAACATTAGTAAGGCTTCTTATTTTCAAAGCATTGCTCTGAAGACAGTTTTGCTTTCTTGGTGGTTTGCTTGTTTTAAATGAAAGAACCACTCTTTATATTCTTCAGCAATCCCGATGAAATACCACTAGGCTTATTCAAACCCATGCCTACTAAGTTTCATTCCTAAGGTGGAACTATTATTATTTTTTATCCTCACAAGTTTTGTACTAAACTGCATGCAATCATTAGCTAGAGCCATAATCTGTGTTCCCAAATCTCTCAGCTTTGGTAGCTACCAGATACTATTTAATTTGAAACTTTAATTCATTATGTTAGAAGAAAATGTATTTAATTACAAGTTACAAAAATTGTTATCGCTTGTGTTCAGAAGGTTTACCTGTAGTCATAGAGACAGACAATAATATAAAATGGAAAGGATCATTCTGATGGTTGTTAGTTTAAAACTTTAATTTCAACTCTTATATTTTTAGAGTGTATAAGTATACTGGCTGCCCTGGTGCAATTTGCTTTAATTGGATACTAGAAACAGTATACTTTTACTATTTACTGTACAGTATCCGTTGGGGCCAGCCACATGGGAAATAGTCAAGAAAGCAGATTTTTCTTTGTTTCACTCACAACTTCCAGCACCAACACCCTTCTTGCTATTCTGAAGGAAGGCCCTGAGGTGAGCATCTTTGACTATTTTTCAACCTTGCTCTTTCTGAGGTCAATATCCTTAGGTCTGGGCTGACAGTTAAAGGCTATAGGTACATCTCCTCCCAGGGGAATTGATTTTACAATCAACTATTTTTGAATAAAGGAGTCTTAAACCCCTGCAGTGAGAGATGTTCAGGTTATGGGAACAGACAGACTAGGGATAGAGGAACCCTGCCTGAATTCCCTCCATATACGTGAGGTGTGGCCTTCAGGGGCCTTATCTGTGGGAATGATTAGTGTGGTAAGGAGAGTATTAGCTGGGATTTAGCAGCCCAAGGCTCCTTCCCAATGTGGATTAAGTAGCATGTGATCTTAAATTACCTCCTAGCTGAGCCTTGGTTCTCTGGCTTGCAGAATGAAGAGGTTTTGACTAGAACATTCTGTGATTCTATAATCTCTTTTGTCTCTTTTTACACACTAGTTTCCATTGGACTGCAGATTTTTAAAAAAGGCCAGATTTCATTTCAAATATATTTGAACCTGATCAGGGATAACTGATTAGTCCTTCAATCTTGTAATAAATCCAGCTTAAATTGTTTCAGCTTTTTGGTGGAAATTACAGTGTAGTGTAAACTCTGAAAAGTTTAGAGCAATTTCATACAGAATAATTCATAGGCACTAGAGACAATAAAAGCCATTGTTAATGCCAGAAGTTGCTCCATTACTGTGACAGTGCCATGGGGACACTACCAGTAAATATGCAGTCTAGTCCAAAAGAGAACTTGCATACGAACACAGATGCAAGAGAATAAACCTTACTTTCTCTCCAGCCAGCTTGACATACCTGAGCCCTTCATATGTAAAACTCCTGTAGTTACTATGTTCTAATCAACAATTTTGGTTCTGGTCAGCCACAAGGACAAAGCATGAACCAGCCTCTGCCATCAAATACTTCTGTGTGTGGATACATTATTCTAGTCCCTTTTATTCCCTTGATCTCCACCTTGTCCCTTTAATTTTCCCATAACTCTTTGGGAGTTAATTTTTTTCTTAAGCTATGGTCTCTCAAAATACCACAGAGATATTTAGTGTCCTGAGATATTTATTAGTTTTTGAAATCGCAAAACCCATTTCAGAACTAGATGATAGTGAAGACTGGGAGGCTGAGGTGGGCAGATCACCTGAGGTCAGGAGTTCAACACCAGCTTGGCCAACATAGTGAAACCCTGTTTCTACTAACAATACAAAAATCAGCTGCACCTGTAATCCCAGGTACTTGGGAGGCTGAGGCAGGAAAATCACTTGAACCCAGGAGGTGAAGGTTGCAGTGAGCTGAGATTGTGCCACTGCACACTAGCCTGGGCCACAGAGCAAGACTCCATCTCAAAATAAATAAAAAATAAAAATTGTTATAAAAAATTTTAATATACACAAAAGGAGAGAATAATATAATGAACTGTCATATGTCTACCAGCTTGCTTCTACAAATTCAACATTTTGGCAATCGTCTGTCTTCTTGATTATTTTTTCTGGATCAATTTAATGTAATCTCTACCATTATTACTTGATGATATAGTGTTGTGCTCTGGGCATGAAATCTTGTTTAGAAAAACTCAGTTGAATGCACAGATAACTACAAATTGACTGTTATTGTTTTATCTGATTCCCAAGAGAGCTGATGCTGTGCAATCAGAGACTTCCTCTAAGAGCTGGTATATGATAGATATTGCCTTATTATGAATCATCTAATATAAGCATGAGCTTATATGCTTAATATTTAGACTGTGGTTTTCAATTTAGAGATTAGAATAAAATTAGAAATCAGATGCGTCTTTGTTATTCTTTCATTCCCAACTATAGTATCTAATCCTAGTGCCTTATGATGAAATATCTGACTTATTTTAAAGCTGATTTTGGTGAAATTAACATGTCATATTGAAATTCTTAAGTTTGATCTGTTGTTTAGCTTTCATGATCCTTGTACTCAGAAATGTTTATAACAAAATTATGTTTATAATACCATTCTGTCAGTTCCCCGATTACCAAAATGGTAGAGACTCATTCAAGTTCAAATAATTTTATGTAGTTAAATTAGAATTGGACTTCTGACTCCCGAGTCTTGGGCTAGGACATTGGCCACTATTTCTTAGTGCCTTCTGTAATCGAGTAGGAGCTTTGAGATTACCTAACCTAACTGAAGATCACCCAGCTTGGAAGTAAAGATTAGGATGATAATGATATAAATGATAATGATGAAAATAGTAATAACTAACACTAATTGTAGCTATGTGTCAGCCGCTCTTCCTCCAGCACTATTCTCTTCTGTCTCTTGTATATAATAAACGTTTATTTAACTCCCACTAAGTACCAGCCACTCTTCTAGGTGCTAGAATGTAGCAATAAGGAAAACCCCAAATCTCTGTTCTCAGGCACCTTATAATAGTATTTTATATAGATCATCCCATTCTTTAAATTTACATAATAACTTTGTGGATAGTTACTCTTGTTATTCCCATTTTATTGTTAGGAAAATTGATTGACAGAGAGCTTAAGTATTTTAAACCCAAGATCATACAGAGAAGATGGGACACCCAGAATATGAGTTGGCCTGAGTCCTGAAAATAATGAAATTTTCTGCTTAATGTGAAGCTCTAGGGACATCTTAAAATCCTACATGGAAACATGCACCCAAGAAAGTTACTAAGAAAAGATAGGGAAAAAATAAATATATGGGCATAATAAGAATCATGAGAGGCACCATAATGTTTGTTGCTAGCAATTAAACTGAAAAAAAGTCATGCAGTAAGTTTATGTTTTAGAATAATAAAGAGCAGTGGGTTAATAGCAGAGGTCTTAGGCATGAGTTTAAATTATGTTGGTATAAATGAGATGAATTAAGTCAACTGGAGACATTTACATAGGCACATTTTAAATATTCTGCCAAGTTTCAGTAACTTCTATTTAAAATTTCCTTTCTTCATGGATATAGCCATACTTGGGCATTACAGATACATTGCACACGTGTGTGAACACATGCATGTATGCACACACCTCACTTTGTGAGATTTCCCCTTTCACTTTATTAACCACTATTTAACTCTTCACCAAATAGATTGTGCAAATTCCAACAGATTCACTACCTCACATTCAAGCTCTAAGACTTATCTTTTATATTTTTATGCCTCTTGGCTAATTGTCACTCTTTGGGTAGTACAGGACAATTGCTACAGTTAATCTTGCCCACCCTAGTTCTTAGTGCTTAGATAAATGATACTTGGCTTTGGTTTCAGTAAACTCATCGAGGAACTATATCATCAAAAGAAGTATTACCAAATTCTTAATAAATGTTCAGTTTATTTTGATGTGTAAAGAACCGTGTATTATTAAAAAAAATTTTAAAAGACTATGAGATGTGATTGCAGCTCACAGAAAGTTTGGTAATTATAGGCTACACGTGTTCATCCCTTTGGTAATAATAGCACCTATGCATTACAAACCCTGATAACCAGATGGATAAAACCACATTTCCAGAGCTGTGAGTTTGATCCACTTCCCTGTGATCAAGTGCTTGGTGGTAGAAGATAGATGTCATATCATAGCTTTAAAACTTCTGCTGACTCCTCCTTTCACCTTGCTTCATTTTCTGTTCTTTCTAGTTTTCTAGCTACACCTTCTGTTCTGTTCTTTCTTTACTTCCCAGCACCTTTATATTTAGGATTTGAAATTTGAAATATCTTGTTAGAGGGCTTGCTGATAGATAGGCATTTAGGCTCCTGGCCTCTTTAATGTGAAGAGAACAGAGAGCTTGAGCAAATGGGTATGCTTGCCGCCCTAGATTTTTGGAAGTTACACCCTAACCAATCAATAGGGTAGACTCCTTTTAGTTGTTTTTCTAGTGTTGGCGATTGTGTTGATCTTACCTAGCCCTGCCTGACAGATGATGCACATTTTCTAAAAGCTTGTAAGTCTGTGATTTTCCAACTGATTTAGAGTTAACAGGTCTATGTGGGGATTGAATCCCTAACTTTGGCCTCATTATACCCTACTAATGAGTGAATTATTTATATGTAAAACCAGAAAGAAAAGGAGAAAACAATAAGATGCTGTTGAGAATAATGACTGATAGCAAAACAAGTTGATATCCTGTTACTGAGCTTTGACTATTTTGCCAAAAGTGAAATCTCAACCTAAGCTTATCAAATTTACTGAAGATAAAATGACTGGTATCTTCTAGTCAGTAAGCAGGTTCTTTTGAGAAAGTAATGTATTATCTTAAAATACAATAAATATTGTACTCCCGCCATATTGTTCACTCATTTCTGCACTTTTTCCTACTCCTAAGGCCCTTGCTGCATTAAGACCTGGGACAGAAATGTAGAGTGAGCAATCAAGCCCATTTTGACAAACAGAAATTTGTTTGCATCATAGAATATCATGTTTCATATTGCTTTATAAGTGCTTTTGGAATCACTTTCCTTCATAACAGATTCATAGAAAAAGCTTTGGAACTGAATAGTTTGACTCAATCTCTCCGTATAAAGAAGAGGAAAAAGAGAAATACTAAGAAAAAGATGCATTTTTTTTTTTTTTTTTTTTTAGGAAAACATATCACTTGAGTATGATGCAGTTAGACCTACTTAGAATATCATCCCAGTGAGCAGACAGCATAATTTGTATTTCAAATAAGGCTAGTTAATTTTGGTGTGTGACATGACCACAGACAGTGTTCCCAAATCCTGCAAAACATCTGGAAAATGCATGCTGTTGTTAATTAGAGACTGGGCCAGAAAATGCTGATGAATGCAAATTCCTGCCAAAGTGAGGGGACAGTAGTGCTATCTTTGTATGCAATAGAGAATGCTACGAATTTCAGTACAATAAAACATGTCTGCTTATCTTTGCATTTGGAGCTTCTGAGCTTTGGTTCATTATCACATTACACATCCCTCACTGTCTGGGATAATGGCACTTGAAGAATGTGAACATGCTTTTTAGGAAATATCACAACTTTGGTTTCATAATAAATGACATAAAATTGTGCTTTTAGACATGGTGCCTTTTGCGTCTTTAGAAATAACACCATGTAGCAAGTACTGATACTGCAGCAAGAAGTAAAGCTTGCAATGTTTGAAAATGAGTCAAAGACATAACTTTTAAGCCGTATGTTCATTATGTGAAGAACTGTTTTCCCCCATAGCAAATATAGTTTTGGGGGTGACCTTGATTGTCAGATTTCTGGAGGTAGGCTCTCTGTTTATATATACTCTGCTGTCCTTTTTTCACTATTTTGTTTTTCAAGGCTGCCATCAACCACTTGACTTGCCAAGAGCCACGTTACTTGACATTCTATGTTGCAAACAAATTTCTCTTTGTCAAAATGGGCTTGATTACTCACTCTACATTTCTGTCCTAGGTCTTAATGCAACAAGGGCCTTGGGGAATAGGAAAAAGTGCAGAAAGAAGTGAACAATATAATTACATCATGGTCCCTGCTCTCTCACTGATCTCTCTCTCTGGGGCTCCCGGCTGGGATACACAAGGGAGTAACATTCAGAACTGGATATGCATAATAAACAGAAAATGGCAGAAATCTCTCAGTTTTGTGCTACTAGGTCAAAAAGTTCTCTTCATAATAACAATTGCTAGCATTAATTGAGAAATTACTGTGGGCCAGATACCAACCCCAGTGGTTTTCATGGATTATCTTCTTTAACTTCCACAGCAACCAAATGAAATTATTATCCCCATTTTTACAGTTGTTAAAACACAGGCTTAGCTAAGTGAAGTAATGTGCCCCATAAAGATAGAAAGAAGCTGAGGTTTGAATTCAGACCTATCCTCCTAATTATGTCTCTATTTTACCATCTAATAGTATAGAGACAGTAACTTCTGAGTTTTCTGGGTCACAGATACCACACAAAAATGGTTCCATTAAACACGCGGATGCATAGAGGGAAACAACACACATTAGGGCCTATTCGGAGATGGAAAGAATAGCTAATGGGCACTAGGCTTAACACCTGGATGATGAAATAATCCATACCACACAGCCCCGTGACACAAGTTTACCTTGTAACAAACCTGCACGTGTATCCCTGAACTTAAAAAAGAGTTTAAAAAATTATGTTAAAAGCATATGATATACAGGACTACAGTAAAAGTAGCTGTTTCCATTGGTTGAATGGAATCACCTACTTGGCTTGATTTCAAGGGTAGCAGAGAGACCCACCTGCTGGTTATTGCCTGAAGTTTCATGATTTGGGATTTCCTTTAGGAATGAGAACACATTGGAGCCCGATTAACCACTCGCTGGCCTGCAGATTGTTTTTCCTGAAGTATGCTTTTTCTAAGTGTAATGGTTTAGATCATTCAGACTTTAATAGAAGTTTTACTTGTCTAATAAAAATCTTAATTTTTTTTCCAAAATATTCTGTTCTTTTAAGGGATATAATACAGTCCCTGGAAAAAAAAAATGGGATATTTTGTGTTTTACTACGGTGAAAATCTAAATATTAATGCTTTATGAAGAACAAAGGTTTCACTCTAGCTCATGCTGTGTATCCATATCCATGGCGGTTTGTTAGAGACCCAAGCCAGAGAGAAAGAGATTCTGGAGGGTCCACAAATAATTCATGTACTTCTTTTTACCTTATTGGGGAGAAATAGTCACATGGCCTCAAATAACCACAAGGGGACTCTGTCAAGTTTCCTAGGGCTGCTGTAACAAATGACTACAAACTGAGTGGCTGAAAATGACAGAAATTTATCTTCTCACAGATCTGGACTTCAAGTCTGAAATCCAGTTGTCAGTGGGGCTGGATCCTTCTGAAAGTCTGAGTGGGTATTTGTTCCATGCCTCTCTCCTAGTTTCTGGTGGTTGCTGTCAGCCCATGGCCTTTCTTGGCTTGTAGAAATATTAGTTCAATTTTTGCCCCTGTCTTCACATGGCATTGTCTTTGTGAGTCTGTATTCAAATTTCCCCCTTAAAAGAAAACCAGGCATTGGATTAGTGCTCACTCTAATCCTCATTTTATAATAACTTGATTATACCTGTAAAAAACTTTTTCCAAATAATGTCACATTCACAGATACCAGGAGTTAGGACCTGGACATATCTTTTTGGAGGATGTAATGTAATTCAGTTCACAACAGGAATCATTAATTGCAGTGGAACCATGAGATTGGAAGGAAAGAGACATGAAAACATATGGTAATGGGTACCAATGGCTAATTATGTTCCCATTTAACATTTGAAACGGAGACACTTCTTTTCATAAGTTGCCAGGAGTTTAAGGAAGGTTAGCAGCTCAAAGAACTAAGACAGATCTGACTGTGGATGTAAAACAAATAATTTACCTGTTAAGAATGTTTGAATAACAGAGAGATACTATTTGGGAAAGGAGCCACAAGGACATTTATGGTTTCATTAATTTGAGGCCTCTACTTACCTTTGCCACCTTGTGGAAAGAAGTGAAACAGATTTGTTGTAAGCACAGGGGCAGAAATACAAACCAAGCCCTTTTACCTAACTGGAGCATTTTATACAGGATATGGCATCATCCTGGTAGTAATTAGGACAGAGGATAACTTTAGAAATAAGTAGAATGAGACATTTTGGTGGCAGGGATGTCTCAAGATTTAAGAATACGTTACAAGGAACATCATGTGATTGCAAATAATGATTCTGTGTAAGTTGATGATGAAAAATTAAGGATTAATTGAAAAGCTGACAAACTGTATATTTGATTATTACTCAGGTATCTTTTGAAATAAAATAACTGTTTTAAAATTCTGCTGTCAAAGGATAAGTTGTAATTGGATAAATAAGCTGCGGGAAATGCATAGTTATAAGTGTCTTGGGGTTATGAAGCAGGCCCCATCGAAGCTTGTTCAAAGTCTCCACAGTGAGGTTTGAGTCATCACAAGAACACTGTGTACCTAAAGAGTGTGTGGGACGCAGGGAGTATCCTTGGGGTCTGTCAAGTGGCAAAATAGAGTCATTGATAAAGTGGCATCTGAAAACAACCTTTATCTGGGTCCCTCTCTTGTTACAGGATGAGCCTTCTTGTAGCTGGACATTCTGTGGCCCATTGCAACTTGGTTGTGTACCTCCCTATTGACTCTCCCTGAGTTTTGGGGAGTGAGGGTTGATAGTGGTGAGACTGTTCATGCATCAGAATCTCAAATGTCAGCAAAACATGAACAAAATTTCAGGAGCGGAGAGAAGAAAGCATATGGAAATAACAGAGAAGGGCTATAGTTACAGCATATGGTGAGTGGCCTGGATCTTAAAATAGTCTGCTGTACTTGAGATGAGAGGCCATGAGATGGAATAGAAAGACTGGGAGACAGAAGAGCTGGGTTCTAGGCCAAACTTTGTCACCAACCATCTGTGGCTTAGGCAAATCCCTCATCTTTCAAATGGAGCCAGATGTTTTCTAAACTCCTTTCTGGCTGGAAACTACTGTGGTTAAGGATGTTTACAACTTTCTGTTCACCAATATATGTGGTAGCTGATTCATGAAGAATATGCAGCCCTCAACACTGGGGAAGCTTTATAAAACTGCCAAATATTTACAAAAGAAGGAAAACTTAGGTTTGGGGTCTGAACTGGGTACAGAGGACTATAATAAAAATAAAGATATAGCAGATATCTATCAAGGAGAAGAGTAAATGCATTCCAGTTGACAAACACTATTCTAAGTGTTTTCTACGCATTGATCTTCATACAATTTTGACAGGAAAGGGACCACAGAAGGTTGAAGTCACTTGGCCTAGGCAACACAGGAAGTGATGAGGTGCCCTGACTATTGAACCTTTGCTCTTAACCCCTGCATCCTAACCCTGCCACGGATAGATACAGAGACATTTGGTGAGAAGGAAAAGCCAAGGGACAGTAGTGGCCTTGGACATCTCTTACCTTTATGGATTCACCCATTTACTCAACCATTATTTACTGTGTGCTAACTAACTGCCAGTCACTGTTCCAGACACTAAGGAAATAATGTGATCAAGGGAAGTCCAGTTCTAGCCTCCACAGCATCTTTAGTGTAGTGTAGAGGAACATAGGGAGTCAAACAGCACTTAAAATACAGCGTAAGAAATGCTGACACAGGTTGAGTATAGTCAGAACATGTGGGGATTGGGTTGTGCATCCTACAAGGAGTAACATTTAAGCAATAACCTGAAGGATGAGTATGACCTGAAGGGTATGTCAAGCAGAGAGAGCAGATGGTAAGAATCTAGAGCCAGCTGTTAAACTGTGGGCTGGTGCCAGTCTGGCTGCTTGAACATCAGTTGCAATTCTTATTTGGTCGGTGTGGGATGGGGCCTGGGTATTTATATTATGAACAAAGTGGTTTGGAAGCCAGGATGGTTTGACTCCAGGAGTCCTGCATGGAGGCCGGTGGTTCTGAGGCCCCACCTGGGAGTTTCGAATCATGTTGGAAGGGGGCAGGAAAAGAAGTGAGTTAGATATGAAAGGTTACAACCTCCAAGGGAGCTTCCCACTCTGGGTAGACTTTGGTTTTGGTGGTGCCTGAGATAGACAAAGGCTAGAAATTCTGGGAAAATCTGGTAGTGGTTGGGCCAGCCAGGGGGAACAATTGGAAGAGATACTGAAGTGACATGACAGGACCTGTTTCTTTGTTTGAAAAAAATGTATAGTTCAGGAAGTATTGAATTTACAAAGACTTTTGTGGCAAAAGGTTGCATTATGGGATGAATAATGTTCATTTAGGTGCTTTCTTTTGCATGTGAACCATGTGACCAAGTACCTGTAAGTATTCTGACACCATTTGCAAATATTTTGCACTAACTGCATAGGTCAAATGCTGGAATAGCATATCCCATTTTTTTCAGTAAGTAACCCTAAAATAATATAAACAGAATTATCATTTTCAATAACCTCAGTGACATCTCTGTGCTATTCTTTCCAGGAAAAAATAAGTTTATTGTTGAATATAATGAAGAACTATATGAAGTTAAACTATATTTGAGTTACTTTAAGAATACTCATGGGAGAAATTAAGTCAATTTTCTTTTGAAAAATTTTTACTAACTTTTGAATTATGGAACTTTTCTAATACATAAAAATGTAAAATAATATAATGAACATTTGTAGGTATACTATTCACTTTAAAATCTTCCCATTTCCTTCTCTCTCTCCTACCTTCTTATTGCCTCTCCTCCCATAACCTTTATTGTTGGACTTAGTGTTTATCATTTAGGACATTTAAAAACATCTTTCTACGTAAGCACATAACCCAACAAATATATAGCAAATTGGACATTTTAAAATGCTATTTAAATCATAGCTTCCTGTAGATATCCTTCCACAACATATTTTTGTCCATTATATTTTGAAGATATACCTATGTATATATTACTACTACATTCATTTTCATTGCTTTATAGTGTTTGACTGTTTAAAAACACAATGATTTATTTATTCATTCTCCTGTTGATAGACATTTAAATTGGAAACCACCTAAATGTCAAATTTTTTGCTAATCATATACATAGTTTCAATCATTCAGTCTTTGCCATTTATAGCTGTCTCCTTCCTTCATTTTCAATTATCATCTAGGTTATAGAATCATTGTTTCAGAAAGAAGTGTATAGTAAAGCAGACAATATTGCAACAACCACTAAATTTGTTCATGTGAATCCAATTACAGCCTGAACTCTGTGTACCTAAGCTTACAATCTAAACTAAGGCTGATTTTCTAAATAGATAGTAGCTGGTTAGCCATAATAAAGCCAACACTCTAGTTGTATTCCAGAACCCAATACTTTCTAGCTGTAGTGAGTTTATTAACAGGGCCGAACAAATTGACAGCAATCTACAAGAAAAATGTTTTCATATTAACTTATTCAGGACAGTCCATCAGGTTCACCTTTAAAAAGAATGACTTCAAGAAAAGGTCACCCAATCAGATCCTGTCACACTCTTGGCCTTTTCAGCCTTGGATTCTGAATCAAAAAGGCATTTGTCTTTAGTCATTCTTAATTTCCAGAAAGTTTTAGAAATAGTTGCTTTATGAGCATAGAGGTGTAGATATCAACAGCCTAATTGCCAGGGTATTTATGGAACTATCGCCCCTTCCCCAAAATATCTTCCACACCAGTTATCATTGATCTTTCAAATGTTCTCACTGGAAGGGGCAGCTTTCTGCTGTATGACTAAAGATAAAGCTTATTAAATTGGGGTGACATAAAACTTGGCAAATGACTTGAAGTTAGATGACAGAGCTGGCAATTTCATATGATGGAAGAAGAAACCCAAGTCAACAAAATAATTTGAACTAGAATGAATGGAAAAATTCAAAAATCAATGAAAAAGCACTGAACTTGGTCAATTATATTTGAGAACATTTCATGTGAAATATCTGAGGATTTTAGGTGATACAAATCTTCAAAAAACAGGAACAGTTTAGGTGGAAGTAGAATTTCACAATCAAGGGAAACGATCTGCCTATTGTATTTAGGAACTAGTTAGATGACAGCTAGAGAGTTTTTTGCAGTTTAGAATCTGCATTGTCACTGGAACATTGATAAACCAGGAATCAGCACACTAACCAGAGTATTGAAAGGCTGGGGATAGTGCGATTGAAGAAGAGTTTTTATGAAAACTAGTTTCTATGTAATGACCTACAGTTCTGTTGTCATGATTGACCAGTACTTGACATGAAATATCTTGAAGAGATTAAATTGGAACAGTATGTAAATTGTGACTTCATAGACTGTGAGATATTTACTCATTTATTTGTGGAAACATCTCATGATCTCTCCAGATAGGACAAATCATAAATAGCAAGATTTTGGAAGAATCCATTTGATACAGTCTGCAATCCGTAGAGTGTGGATAATTACTAATACCCTTAAGTCAGAGCAAATGTTAATGTTTTCGCTTCCACACAGGTCATTTTTTAGGCATATATATATATGCACTTACAATGAGAACACTATTATGATGGAGCGATGGTGTCCAGGCTTCCATTTTATCATTTTTCTTCCCCAGAGTCCAACAGTGGTGTGGAGGATTTAGTAGTCTGTTCAACGAGGTCCCAGTTCTGTAGCAGGTCCCGGTTCTGTAGCAGTGCGTAAGAATTCATGTGGGGGGAAGATTTCACAACATAGTCTAATAGTTTCTGAGGCCCCCTTTCAAATGCATTTTGACATTGGTCAAAAGAAAAGACATTTGAATGATTGTTGATTATAATCATATTTTTAAATGGACCTATGAAAGAGCATTCATTAACCTTAAATGTAGGTTTTGGTTTGTTTTGGTTTTGGAAAACTTTACACAGTTAAAATATTATAAAATATCTTGGGGTTTTAAAAAACCTAAATTCAGTCTCCATTTAAGGAAACGATTTACTGAATGTTATGCTGAAGTCTTCTTAATGGAATTTCTCTTTACTGGTTTTTCGGAATGTGAATTGCTCCATGAGTCTTAATCTGCTCAGCTCTGATAAAGCCTCTAAAAATGTACATTGCCATTGTGATTTAAGGTGGGAGTTCCCCTGGCTCTACCAGATTGCCTGTCTTCTACTGAGCTTTCAAAAAAGCATAAGGTCCTGATATTGAAAACATATAGTTTTATAATTTTCTCAGTCAGAAATACTGATTTAAATTGTATATAGATTATTGGATAGTAAAAAGGTAATTTCAGAGCCATCATAATACTGACAAAATATACATTTTTGGATTCACATTACCTCCATCTCTTATTTTCTAATCTGAGGTACTGTTGGAGCGGGCAGTCTTCAAAAGAATGTGGTACTTTCCTTGCCCTAATACGAGCCAGGGTGATGTTCTTGAGTATACCATATATTTGAAGCCCAGGAAGGTGGAATTGAAAGCACAGCACGTTTGATCTGCTTTTGATTTCACATGTTGTCTAACTTAACGGATCTTCAATAGCTTTGTTTAGGAAATTTCACAAAACAGATCAGTGGCTGTTCTAGGAATAACTAACTTATGTTTGTATTCTGTCATAAATAATAAGACCTGACTGGGCACGGTGGCTCATGCCTGTAATCCCAGCACTTTGGAAGGCTGAGGTGAGTGGATCACCTGAGGCCAGGAGTTTGAGACCAGCCTGGCCAACATGGTGAAATCCTGTCTCTACTAAAAATATAAAAAATAAAAAAAGCCAGGCCTGGTAGCAGGCACCTCTAATCCCAGGTACTCGGGAGGCTGAGGCAGGAGAATGGCTTGAACCCAGGGGGCTGAGGCTGCAGTGAGTGGAGATTGCACCACTGCGCTCCAGCCTAGGTGACAGAGTGAGACTCAGTCTCAAAAATAATAATAATAACTGTTTTCAGAAAAGCCCAACTACCAAACTACCAAAATGACATAATTTTTGAAACAGTTTCTCTATCTGTAAAAAAAAATTAGCAGAGTATGCTTTCCTTTCTGGATTATTTTGCAGATTAAATGAGCTATATGCTGTTTGTGAAAGGACTTAGCACAGCAACAACTATACAGGAGAAAGTAGTGAAGTAACTGAATTGTACTGCTCTGAGATATTCAATCACAAAAAAATTTAAAAATCCAACAGCTGTAGCAACTGTTCATCAAATGTAGCAATGATTCATAAAGAAGTCACAAAACTTACTCTGGGTAACTTCTGCATAATCAACATTTATTTGAATTATTACTTCCATTGGTCACTGAAATGAGTCTGTGTATGTGTAACTTTTAAATTCTTATTAGTGCCAAAATAAAATAATTTTGCTTTTTAGGGGCTTTACACTTTAAGCTGTTGGTCAATGATCAGAGAAAATAACAATTAATTTTTCTTTTTATTTCTTTAAGTCATTTGTCACTTTGTGTAGAAAGAAAATATTCCTTAAAGTTCATGGGAGTTGCTTATTTTGACTTTTTTCTCAACCAAAGCAGAACATACTACTTCTCAGTGCAAATCAATCAGCCCCGTTTGCAGGGAATGAATATCTTCTCAACTTTTCAAGAAATAAGCAATCAACAACATGATCTTTAAATAAAAAGTGTTAAAACCTAACAAATACAATTTTAATTTAAAAGTTTTAATTTAAAAGTTTAATCAAAAAGTTGTTTTAATATTATTAATTTCTCATTTATTTTTTAATCAAAAAATTTTTTTTTTTTTTGAGACGGAGTCTTGCTCTGTCGCCCAGGCTGGAGTGCAGTGGCCGGATCTCAGCTCACTGCAAGCTCCGCCTCCCAGGTTTACGCCATTCTCCTGCCTCAGCCTCCTGAGTAGCTGGGACTACAGGCGCCCGCCACCTCGCCCGGCTAGTTTTTTGGGTTTTTTTTTTTAGTAGAGACGGGGTTTCACCATGTTAGCCAGGATAGTCTGGATCTCCTGACCTCGTGATCCGCCCGTCTCGGACTCCCAAAGTGCTGGGATTACAGGCTTGAGCCACTGCGCCCGGCCCAAAATTTTCTAAATAAACATGGAGCCTCACTATGTTGCCCCAGCTGGTCTCAAACACCTGGCCTCAAGTGATCCCCCCACCTCAGTCTCCCAAAGTTCTGGAATTACAGGCATGAGCCCCCTCACCTGGCCTAATGTCTCTTAAATCATGTTAAATTACAGATGATGAGTTTATTGTCTGTGGGGCAAAAAATTAAGCTATTTGATTCAAAATGTTTGTGATTTTAAAACTGTAACCACAGTATCCATGTAAAAGTTTTGAAAAATTTAAAATCAGTCACTCTCTGTCAAGCATGATAATAATGCATTTCAATAATGGTAAGTAAATTAACTAAAAAATTGAACAGAGCTAAGTAAAATCCATGGACAAAGAGCCTTTCTATGCTTTGTCAGAAAACAGAACAAAAAAACCTCAACTCTTTGGGGGGAAAACTGAGGATGCTTATGAGGGCACGTGCTACTGATGAAAGGGTTCTAAGGAAAGTTACAGAACAACTGACAGTAACTGAAAGTCTATTATATATCAACGTTCTCACATTTGCTATCATGATTAACCTTTCTAGCAACATTATTGTTAGGTGATGGTATAATTTATTGTCCAGGTGGCGATAACTTCAACCACTAAAATGCTAAACCAAACATGATTTTGGAATAAAAGTAATATATCAGAGTTATCTTGTGAAAAGTAGTATATATAGTCAGCACATATAACGTAACTTTTTCATTATAGGGAAGCTCCCTCCCTTTTAGGGATTTATTTAATAACTAGATTTCCTAACATATCAGAAATGTCAGTTTCTCTAATGAGAGGTCACTCATGGTTTGTGCCACATTGCTAAGTGGTGACAGCAATGTTGTATCCTCACTACCCATGCCCAGAAAATAAAAATACAAAACAGGTTCTCTATTGCGATCCTCACTCCCCATCCCAATCAATGAGGTTTTTCCAAAAACAGGTCATACTCCTACCTCTGTTCCCTTCTGTACAGATCTGCTGGTTGTCTGTCTTTGCTTTCCTGTTTCAGCCAAGACAACAAGATGAAGATACCACTCCTCTTAATTTTTACATTTCCTCTCATTACTTTATCTGAGCTTACCCCTCTTTTCTACAAGCTACTCTTTGCTTCCTCTGGCTCTTGGCCAATGGAACCTCTTTCCCAAAGGTGCCTCTTTCCAATTATTTTTTTTTTTTATCTTTTATTTTTCCAGTTTACGACAGTTGTTAGTGACACTGGCTTTCTTGCAAAGAGTTTAGCACCCTGTATTGGTTTACCAGAAAGCTAATGGCAGTTTAATGAGGACGGTGCCTAATTTTGTACTTGTATTATTTTATTTCTTAAAGTACACCCCTAAGACTATAGAAGCAGCAAAGTCCTAAAACCCAGGAGACAGACAGATGCTGAGACAAAAAGTAAAAGTGAGCATAAAAAGAAGGATCAAGATTTTGTTGTTAACTTTACTGCATGCAAATTAAACATTAATTTTTTTAAGTCTACAGATTTTAAGTGTACAGTTAGATACTTTAAAGATTCATCCTTGTTTTATGCATCAATAATTCATTTCTTTTTATTGCTGAGTGGTATTCCATTGTGTGAATATGTCATATAGTTTTTATATCCACACATCTTTTGGTAGAAATTGTTTCCAATTTTGGAGTGAATAAAACTGCTATGAATATTCTTATTCAATTCTTCAAAAGAATATGTACTTGTATTTATTTTGACAATATATCTGTGTGCAATTGCTAAGTCTTTTAACAAACATTTTAAGAAAAATATGCTAAACAATTTCCCATAGTATACTATTGGTAAGGTTAAGATTTCCAGGTGGTCCACATCTGGCAACATTTTATGTTGTCAGCCTTTTCAAGGTGAGCCCTTCTAGTGGGTGTGTGGTGTAATTTGTAATTTTAATTTGCATTTCCCTGAAAACCAATAATATTCAGCATATTTCATGTGGTTATTAAACATATATCTTCTTTTGTCATATAACTGTGCACATCTTTTGCCACTTTTTTAAAATTATACTTTAAGTTCTGGGATACATGTGCATAACGTGCAGGTTTGTTACATAGGTATACACGTGCCATGGTGGTTTGCTATACTCATCAACCCTCATCTACATTAGGTTTTTCTCCTAATGCTGTCCCTCCCCTTGCCCCTGACCTCCTGACAGGCCCTGGTGTGTGATGTTCCCCTCTCTGTGGCCATGTGTTCTCATTGTTCAATTCCCACTTGCGAGTGAGAATAGGCGGTGTTTGGTTTCCAGTTGCTGTGTTTGTTGATAATGGTTTCCAGCTTCATTCATGTCCCTGCAAAGGACATGAACTCATCCCTTTTTTATGGCTGCATAGTATTCTATGATGTATATGTGCCACATTTTCTTTATCCAGTCTATCATTGATGGGAATTTGGACTGGTTCCAAGTCTTTGCTATTGTAAATAGTGCTGCAGTAAACTTACGTGTGCATGTGTTTTTATGGGAGAGTGATTTATAATTCTTTGGGTATATACCCAGTAATGGGATCACTGGGTCAAATGGTATTTCTGGTTCTAGATCCTTGAGGAATCGCCACACTTTTATCTTCCACAATGGTTGAACTAATTTACACTCCCACCAACAGTGTGAAAGCGTTTCTATTTCTCCACATCCTCTCCAGCATCTATTTCCTGACTTTTTAATGATTGCCATTCTAACTGGCATAAGATGGTATCTCAGTGTGGTTTTGATTTGCATTTCTCTGATGACCAGTGATGATGAGCTTTTTTCATATGTTTGTTGGCCGCATAAATGTCTTCTCTTGAGCAATTTCTGTTCATATCCTTGGACCACTTTTTATCTTTGCCACTTTTTGAGTGTTTGTTTTCTTGTTATTGAATTGCAGGAGTTCCTTATATATTGTTTGTAAGTCATTTGTCAGATATATTGTGAATATTTTTTCCAGGCTGTGGCTTGCTTTTTGTTTTAATAGTGTTATGTGGTGAGCAGAAGCTTTTAATTTTGATGAAATCTAGTTTATAATTTTTTTGTTAGTATATTTTGAGTCCTATCTAAGAAATCTCTGTTAACCTCAATGAAGTTTTATAGTCTAAGCTTTTATGTTTGTCCACTGTATTGCTATTATTTTTTCCTAGCAACTAATAAGCAACTTATGAAAGATATTTTTAGATCATGCAAATATCCTGTTTTTTAAAAATCCATTTTCCCTAGATTTAGTATCCATTGATGCTTCTCGCTCCAGTTAATTTTTTTTTTTTTTTTTTTTTTTTTTTTGCGATGGAGTCTCATGCTGTCTCCCAGGCTGGAGTGCAATGGCATGATATCAGCTCACTGCAACCTCCGCGTCCTGGGTTCAAGCAATTCTCCTGCCTCAGTCTCCTGAGTAGCTGGGATTACAGGCATGCATCACCATACCTGGCTAGTTTTTGTATTTTTTGGTAGAGATGGGTTTTGCCATGTTGGCCAGGCTGGTGTCGAACTCTCGACCTCAGGTAATCTACCTGCCTCAGCCTCCCAACGTGCTGGGATTAAAGACTTGAGCCACTATGCCCAGCTGCCCCAGTTAATTTTTTCTATGGTGGTTTACAATGACAGATTTTCAACTTACCCCACATTCATCAGTTATCATCTTCTATAATGAAGATTCCCTCCTCTTCAGTTTATCTGTCTGTCTATCTAATCTAATCTAATCTAATCTAACATGGAATAATAGATTTATATTTTATGCAATAGGTTATAATTGTTATTTATTTTGATACTCAGATTGTCCCAGATATGGCCAGTAGGTGCCCCTTCACTATGAGTCCCTATTCCTTTTGAAATACCTCCATCATTCTTAAAAATGACTTCCTTGTGTGAACCCAGGAGGCGGAACTTGCAGTGAGCCAAGATCGCGCCACTGCACTCCAGCCTGGGTGATAGACCAAGACTCTGTCTCAAAAACAAAAAACAAAAAAAACACCTTACTTTCTGGCTTCATAAGATGACTCAAGCTCATCTTATATTTTCCCTGCATCAGATCTGGAATAATCCATTTCTTCAAAGATTCCTGGATCTTTTGTTCCTTCTAATGGGAAATGCTATGTTAGAAACCAGTATCTGGGTTCTGGGAGTGCTTGCTGCTCCTGAGATGTTATTACTTGGAGGCCCTTTCAGTGAACAGAGATAGAATATAAATATCTATTTACCCTTTTCTCTTTATGAAATTACTTTCCATAATTATTTTATGTAAATAACTTCAAGCCAATCTCACAGGATTCTTCTGTGCTTTCTTTCATTCCGTATTTGTATCTCCTTTCTTCCATGTGAGTGTCCTAGCTCTCAAGAGTATCAACAGATTTATTCGTTGTCCAACATAATATACATAAAATGACTGCAGAATGGCCACCCCATGCCATTACAAAAAGCAACCTACTACTAAAAGTTCAGGATGTATTTAAATCCCCTTCCCACACTGATAGTGAAGTTGTATTGTCAAAATACTTTGATCAGAAGCTACTTGGACTAGTTCTTTTCTTTATTTTTCAGTGTAATTTATTATTGTGAAATATACTTGAGTACATTTATTTTTGCTTGCATTCAGTTCTGAGTTCCTTTGCTTCCTTTATAACTTATTTTTGTATCCTAAATAAAACATTTATGTGCTCCCAAAGTCAAAATTATACTTAAAAAATACACTAAAGGAAGTGTGGATCCATTCCCTAATCCTTTCACCCTTTAACCTCCCTCCTTTCCCTATGCTAAGCCCTTATGGAAAATCTATATAATTCTCTGGCTTATTCTACTTGAGTTTCCTTTGGCAAAAATAAGCATATTTATTTTTTTACCTTTCTTACACAAAGGGTAGACTATTGCAGATATGTTAAAATTTCATAGACTTGGTAATAGGCATTAAAAGATTCATTTTTGTTGTAGCTTGATAGCTCATTTCTTTTTATCACTGAATGATAAACCATTGTACAGATGGACCACAGTTTTTATTTTGTTTAATTCACTTATTAAAAGACATTTTGGCTCATTCCAATTTTTTACAACTATGAATAAAGCTAGTACAAATATGTGTGTGCAGGTTTTTGTGTGGACGTAGTTTGGCTGATTGGGGTAAAGATCTAGGAGCATAGTTGCTGGATCTTACAGTAAGCCTACATTTAGTTTTGTAAAAACTGCTACATTGTCTTTCAAAATGACGATACTGTTTTACTTTCTCACCAGCAATGAATGAGTTTTTGTTGCTGTACATCCTTGCCAGCACTTGGGTATATATTATTTTTCTCTTCACATTTTTCACTTAATAATACATCTTGGAAATTATTTCATATCACTTCATGGAGCTTACTAATTACTTTTTGTAGCTGTATAATACTCAATTGTGTGATTGTATCATAATTTATTCATATTTATCATATAAATGATATCACCAGTCTTTCTATTTGGGCATATTCCTAGTTTTCAATGCTTTTGCAATGTGTTTCAAAAGTGTGTTTTCAGGATAAAGTTCTTGAGGTAGAATTGCTGAATAAAAGAGTAAAAGCCAAATGTGCCAAACTTTATGGAGAAGATATTTAAAAGTGATATTTAGAAGTGTCTGTTTCCCCACAGCCTTGCCAACATAATCTTTCTCATTTTGATAGATGAGAAATAATGTTTCTGTGTGGTGTTACTCTGTGTTTTTTTCTGCGTGAAGTGTTTCATCTGCATAAGGACCATTCTTAAACCGTTTTAAATAAATTGTTTCTGTCTTTTGCTCATCCTCTCTGCCTCAATTTTTGGAAGCTCTTTACACTTTGGGGAGATCAGCTCTTTATCTGTGATGTGTTGCAAGTATTTTCTCCCAATGTGTAACTTTTCTTTGACTTTGTTTATGGTATTATTTTTAATGTAGAAGCTGTACAAAAGTGGAATGTCCTCATATATACTTTTCTCCACTTCCCTTTAAGTTAACATCTTCCATATCCAGAGGAAAATTATCAAAACTAAGAAATTAACATTGGTATGTACTATTAACTGAATTACAGATTTTATTTGATTTTTTTTACCAGTTGTTTGTTTGTTTGTTTGTTTTTTACTAGTTTCTTTTTCTTTTCCAGGATCTAATCTAGGATTCTACATTGAATTTAGTTCTCATGTCCCCTTACCCTTCTCCTATTGAGCGTTCAATATATTTACTTGTGTTTTGTAATCTTGGCAATTTTGAAGGGTACTTGTCACTCATTTGGTAAATCATCTGTAGTTTTCCGGTGAATAGGTTGAGGTTGTGCATTATTGGAAGAGATACCACAGAAGGGATATGCCCTTCTCAGTGTATCATACCAGATTGTACATGATAGTAACATGTCACATTGTTAGTGATGTAAACGTTAATGATTTGGTTAAGGTGGCGTCTGCCAGATTTCTTCACCATGAAGTTACTCTTTTCCTGTTGTAATTAACAAATATTAGGGTAGGATATTTTGAGATTTATGCAAATAGCCTGTTTCTGCTTAAACGTTTGTTGACACATTTAGTATTCATCAGTGGATATTTTCTGCAGCAAATTTTACTGTGGTGTCCCACTGGTAATTTTTTACTTTCCTCTTTCCTCCTATATATATCAATTGAGATTTTTTATAAGACAGAGTTCTTTTTCCCAGTTTATTCAGTTATTTATATAACCAATATAGACTCATAGTATTATTGCAATACTATAATTTTTATTTTAATGCACAGGATGTTCCAACTTTGGGAGCTTTTTCACATTGTCTTCCGTGCCCTTTTGACACAAACTGATTTTTGGTGGTGGTGATGGTTGTTGTTGCTTTTTGGCACTTTCTTACTTCCTGGCACCCCAAATCATCCAGGGTTCTCTTGTATAGTTTGCCTGTTCTTCCTCTAGAATGACCACTTCTACAAGGAGACCTGGTTTGTTTTACTGGAAAATGGTAGTAAGAAACAAAAATCTGTTAGCTAGGTATGCTCACTGCTACTGGGTGTCACTGCTGTTAGTCTCATTCAATAGATAGAGCTAAGAAATACATGTACATATGCCAACTGTATTAGTCCGTTTTTACGGACTGCTGTTAAAGACATACCCGAGACTGGGCAATTTATAAAAAGGTTTATTGGACTTACAGTTCTATGTGGCTGGGGAGTCCTCACAATCATGGCGGAAGGTGAAAGACATGTTTTGCATGGCAGCAAACGAGAAGAGAGCTTGTGCAGGGAAACTCTCCTTTTAAAAACCATCAGATCTCATGAGACTTATTCACTATCACAAGAATAGCATGAGAAAGACTTGTCCCCATGATTCAGTTACCTCCCACTGGGTCCCTCCCACAACACAGGGTAATTCAAGATGAGATTTGGGTGGGGACACAGCCAAACCACATCACCAACCCATGCATTCACACACACATTGATCTTTTATATTTAGCTATATGCATATATAACAAAATCATCAGTCCATACTGATACCTTTCGCTCCAGCCCAGCACTACTGGATTTATTCTAGCCTTTCCCCTTT
Source organism: Piliocolobus tephrosceles (assembly GCF_002776525.5). Lineage (NCBI taxonomy): Eukaryota > Metazoa > Chordata > Mammalia > Primates > Cercopithecidae > Piliocolobus > Piliocolobus tephrosceles. Next base: position 85,367,513 of record NC_045447.1, on the reverse strand, counting down.
GCTTATTTGTAACTTCTTTCTCTGGCAATGCTAAATCTGACCTCACTGTCTGCAATGCATTTACACTTTTATTCAACCCTGGCATATGTATAGTTGCAGAAATGCTAAACCATGTCCCAGGAGAAACAAATGCATCAACTTCAATCCAATATTGTGTAGACTTCATTTTGTCTTTAGCCTTACAATGTTCAGTCAAAATCCTATTTTCAAAGTTACATAGGTTGGTTTTATTCCCTGGATCTAGTCAGTGTAATTATGAGATTTATTTATAATACAGATAGATTTGTTTGACACTGTCTGAATTCCATCTTTACCCACAAACTATTTTTGTAAATTTACATACCAAAAAAATCTGTGTTGTGTCTAGTTCTGAATTTTATCAAATGCATAGTCACATGTTCACCAGCAAAGTTCATATAGGACAGCTCCACCACCCCTGAAATTCTCCTGCTACTCACTCTGAGTCAACTCCTGTCTCCATCACCCAGCCTCCAGAACTCACAGATCTGTTGTCTAGCCCTATAGGTTTGCCTTTTCTAGAGTACTAAATAAATGGAGTCATATGCTATATATGGCATGATGAACAGATCTAATATTATCTTTTCCCAAATAGCTGATAATTATCACAACATGATTTATTTAAATGTGTGTCATTGACCCAGCAGTTCAAGGTTCCACCTTTATCATATGCTAAAGTTCTATATGTTATTGAGTCTATTTTAGGACTTAATCCATTCCATTGGTTTGTCAATTCTTGCACTGGTACCCACATTTTTTAAATTTTGGAGGTGGTGTAGCATATGTATCACGTAAAGTTATTTTTCCCTTAAAGCTCGTTTCTTTCACTGTTTTTCTAGTTATTCTTGTATATCAGTTTTTCTATTTGAACTGCATTACAACTTGTGTAGCTCCAGAAAAAAGATTTTTATTGTGATCACATTAAGTTTATAAATTAACTTTGAGAAAACTAAAATCTTAATATTTGAGACTTTTAAAACAATAACATGGGGTGTTTTTAATTTATATAAGTTTCCATTTATATCTTTTAAGGATATTTTTATAATTTTGTTCTTAAAGGGTTTGAAGTTCATTTTTGAGTATTTCTTTATTGATGGTAATGTGGATTGAGTTTTCTCTTGCATTTTATCTAACTTACTCAAAAAAATACTGACTTTTTTTAGCATCCTAATTTTATATCTGCTACATTATCTAATTCTTTTGTCATTTTAATCATCGGTTCTCTAGCCATTCCTGGGTATGCTGTCATGTCATTTACAAATAGAGATAGTTTCATTTCTTCCTGTTTCATGTCTAATTGAATTGCTTAACACCTTCAGTTAAATAGTATTGAAAAGGTGAATATTGGACATCTTTGCCTTGTTTTGGATTTTAGCAGAAACACCAGTAATGTTTCTTTATCAAGTAAGATGCTTGACTCTAGGACTGAGAGGGAGGGATGTATGTGTGCAAGGAAGTACCCATCTATTCCTCTTTAGCAATGATTTTTATTTGAAATGGGTGTTAAATTTTGTCAAAGCCTTTTTTTTTTTTTTTTTTTTTTTGCAGCTAGTTATGTTTTATTTCAGATACTGCTTTTTATCAGTTTTAGGATTTTCATTACTTTTACATTTTTTCATGTCTCTTCTGAGATCCCCATCTCAGTGTGCCTTCTAACTGGGTCTGTTTCTACTGACTTTTCTCTAGACTGAGTCATATTTTCATGTTTCTCTGCTAATTTGTTGGACATATTATGTGTGACACATCATGTAGACTTTGCCTTCCGTCATTTCCCTCTGAAGAGCGTTGAACGTTATTCTAGTAGGCGATTAAATTACTGGCAGATCATCTTGGCCTTCTGAAGGCTTGGTTTTAGGTTTTGTTGGAGTGGAGCTAAATCAGGCTCTCACTTACTCTAAGGAACATCTCTGAGTCATTAGATGTGATTTTTATTCCTCAAGTAAACAAAGTTTCAAAAAGGGATGGCTTAAGTGTTTACCCAGCCTTTCTGAGTTAGTGAGCAGTGTTGTCAAAGTTTGTGGTCAGCTCTTTTTTTTTTTGTTGTTGTTGTTGTTGTTGTTATACTTTAAGTTCTGGGATACATGTGCAGAACATGCAGGCTTATTACATAGGTATACATGTGCCATGGTCGTTTGCTGCACCCATCAACCCATCATCTACATTAGATATTTCTCCTAATGCTCTCCCTCCCCGGTCCCCCACCTTGCAACAGGGCCTGGTGTGTGATGTTCCCCTCCCTGTATCCATGTGTTCTCACTGTTCAACTCCCACTTATGAGTGAGAACATGTAGTGTTTGGTTTTCTGTTGCTGTGTTTGTTTGCTGAGAATGATGATTTCCAGCTTCATCCATGTCCCTGCAAAGGACATGAACTCATCCTTTTTTATGGCTGCATAGTATTCCATGGTGAATATGTGCCACATTTTTTTTATCCAGTCTGCCATTGATGGGAATTTGGGTTGGTTCCAAATCTTTGCTATTATGAACAGTGCTATAATAAACATACATGTGCATGTGTCTGTATAGTAGAATGATTTATAATCCCTTGGGTATATACCCAGTAATGGGATGGGTGAAATGGTATTTCTTGTTCTAGACACTTGAGGAATCGCCACACTTTTGTCTTCCACAATGGTTGAACTAATTTACTCTCCCACCAACAGTGTAAAAGTGTCCCTATTTCTCCACATCCTCTCCAGCATCTCTTCTTTCCTGACTTTTTAGTGATCGCCATTCTAAGTGGTATGAGATGGTATCTCATTGTGGTTTTGATTTGCATTTCTCTAACGACCATTGATGAGCTTTTTTTCCATGTTTGTTTGCCACATATATGTCTTCTTTTGACGATTGTCTGTTCATGTCCTTAACTCATTTTTTGATAGGATTGTTTGTTTTTCTCTTGTAAATTTGTCTAAGTTCCTTGTAGATTCTGGATATTAGTCCTATGTCAGATGGGCTCCCATTCTGTAGGTTGCCTGTTCCCTCTGATGATAGTCTCTTTTGTTGTGCAGAAGCTCTTTAGTTTAATTAGGCCCCATTTTTGAATTTTGGCTTTTGCTGCCATTGCTTTTGGTGTTTTAGTCATGAAGTCTTTGCCCATGCCTGTGTCCTGAATGGCATTGCCTAGGTTTTCTTCTACGGTTCTTATGATATTAGGTCTAACATTGAAGTCTTTAATCCATCTTGAGTGAGTTTTTGATTAAGGTGTAAGGAAGGGGTCCAGTTTCAGTTTTTTACCCATGGCTAGCCAGTTTTCCCAACACCATTTATTAAATAGGGAATCCTTTCCCCGTTGCTTGTTTTTGTCAGATTTGTCAAAGATCAGATAGTTGTAGATGTGTGGTGTTATTTCTGAGGCCTCTGTTCATTTCCATTGGTCTATATATCTGTTTTGGTACCAGTACCATGCTGTTTTGGTTACTGTAGCCTTGTAGTGTAGTTTGAAGTCAGGTAGCATGATGCCTCCAGCTCTATTCTTTTTGCTTAGGATTTTCTTGTTTATGCATGTTCTTTTTTGGTTCCATATGAAATTTAAAGTAGTTTTTTTCTAACTCTGAAGACAGTCAGTGGTAGCTTGATGGAGATAGCATTGAATCTATAAATTACTTTGGGTAGCATGGTGGTTTTCATGATACTGATTATTCCTATCTATGAGCATGGAATGTTTTCCCATTTGTTTGTGTCCTCTCTTATTTCCTTGAGCAGTGGTTTATAGTTCTTCTTGAAGAGGTCCTTCACATCCCTTGTAAGTTGGATTCCTAGATATTTTATTCTCTTTGTAGTAGTTGTGAATGGGAGTTCACTCATGATTTGGCTGTTTGTCTATTATTGTTGTATAGGAATGCTTGTGATTTTTGCACATTGATTTTGTATCCTGAGACTGCTGAAGTTGCTTATCAGCTTAAGGAGATTTTGTGCTGGTCAGCTCTTTCAACCTACTATCTTTTATTTATTTACTTATTTATTTATTTTGGATAGTTTGTAGTCTTGCCCTGAGCATGTGTATGTTATGACACTGTCCTACTTACTTTCTAGGTGAGAAAAATGAGTTCTATTATTTTGTGGTTATTTTTTAGGCTGGCTTGCCTGAAGACACTGACGTCTTCTTGGAGTATGTTAATAAGCTAATAGTTTGTTTTGAATGAATTAATTGGTAGGCTGGAGGAGCAACACCTTTGAATATTTTCTCCTGGACTGATCAGTCTCACGGACTCCATGATAATTTTTCTGACATTGGCAAATCTGTCTGCTGCTCATGCTATTCATATGCAGAATTAGATGCCAAAAAGGACCATATCTCCCTACTTGTAAAAGGGTTAAAGCTATTTAGTATTGAAGTGCAAAACTTTCTGTTAGATTCTAATAAATTCTGCTAGATGTTAGACCACACCTTACATTTCTTATGTTTACAAAATTAATTTGAAGATTTGAACAATATATGGTAAATCTGTGGGAAATAACTCATTTTAGAAAGGTTATTTCTGTATTCTTTTAAATAACTCAGTTTATTGTTCCTGGGGTCAAACATCAGGCTAAGTTTTGATTTCTTATATTATTTCAAATGAAAAAATAGGAAATTTAATTTCAGCAATTGTATTCAGAATTGTTTCATATCAGTGATGAGGAAATGTTTTGTATGTAGCATTATCAAGTTTAAAGTGTTCAGTATAAGTCACATAGGAAGATTATAAGGGTGTGTTCTATTTTAAAAGTACTCACAGTATAAGAATTTAACCACAAGTTATTATGTTTAAAGATGGCTATTCTCTTTATGAAGCATTATTTCCTTAATATTGGTTTCATGTAAATAGTCTTCTGGTATATTGAAATAAAATGTAATCTAAAAGAACTTGATTTGCCAAACCTCTACCTAGGGTTTCAGGGCAGGGTCTAGGGTTACTGAAATATGTAATAGTCAGTCTATGCTAAATAGAAAATCTTGCTGAGGAGGAGAGCTAACTCCAGGTCTCCAAGAAGCCACGACCATGTTTCATGCCTGCAAACTTATTAATATACTTTCACATAATTAAAGTGATTACAGTTGCTTTTATCCATAATTTTTTGGTTACCCATGATCTCCTTCCTAATATCTTCTACTTCATTTCATTCCATTATAGCATTTGAAAGCTAAGTGGTGATGACATTTTGTAATGTAGGGCAAAATTCCATCATAGATTATTACCAGTAATTGATTTTTCTTCAGTGATTCTTTACGGAACTCAGTATTAGTGTGTATATGTAGAATAAACCAACAATGAGGGAAATAGTTGGAAAAAAAAGATGAGGCTGGGTGCAGTGACTCACACCTGTAATCCCAACACTTTGGGAGGCTGAGGCAGGTGGAACACGAGGTCAGAAGATTGAGACCATCCTGGCTAACATGGTGAAACCCCGTCTCTAATAAAAATACAAAAGAATTACCCGGGTGAGGTGGCGGGTGCCTGTAGTCCCAGCTACTTGGGAGGCTGAGGCAGGAGAATGGCATGAACCCGGGAGGTGGAGCTTGCAGTGAGCCGAGATCACGCCACTGCACTCCAGCCTGGGTGACAGAGTGAGACTCCATCTCACAAAAAAAAAAAAAAAAAAAAGTAGTAATTAGGGAGTTAGCTCATAAAGCCTTGAACCAGCATCATTACTGTAAAAATCTAAAGGAAGTAATATTTAAGCTAATTAAATTAAAGTTAAAGAACAACTAATCAGATTTCATAACTATATGGAAATGGCTATGGTGGAATGGTTCAGGAGGAGGCAATTTGGAGAGAAAGATGGTTGTTGAATAAGAGGGATAGCTAAAAGAAAACACAATTTGAGATAAAGGATTATATTTTAGGGATGTGGCCAGGGATAGAAATGGCTATTTGGGATTCATTCTCTTAGAAATGATAGATGAAATGTTGAGAGTGGGTAAGACACGATTAGCCATCATCAGTAATAGAGCAGATGATGTTATGGTAATTCTGTGGCATAAATTTATAGAAATATCTTGTCTTAAAATATTTTAGTATGACTTACATCCCTGAGTACATTTTTGTATTAGAAATTGATCTCTTTTTCCCAGCAGTTTGCAAGTCATGTATATTAACCACAGTATGGTCTTTTACATTTAAAAAGGGGGAAATAATCCCTTAGGTTTTCCTCTACTGCTTGCTTATTAGTATTCTGTAGAAACACATGAGCAAAATATTAAGCAGATTTAATATTAGAGCTTTGAGTGATTCAAGGTCTCTTTCTGGTGAATTACTTAGTTATAATTTTTTTCTCTAATTGTATTACTGATGGTTGTGCCTACTTGCACCGGAGCTTCTTCCCTTTCAAGATACCATCTCTGCTGGCATGTTATACTTTAGAAGAAAAATTAGTTTGTTGTTTCATTTTATTTTAGAGGACTTTCTCATTCCACAGATTTATCAATGAATGCTCACTTTTGGTCATCATCTCTGGCATTTCCCTTATTAGCATACCAGTGAAAAATTGGAGCCTTGCAACTCCCTTTAACCTTAAGATGTGTTATTTTCCTCGGTGTGACGTATTGAGCTATTAAATGAATTGGTTTTCAACTTAAATAGAAACAGAAGATTTCACACACTGGAATCTGGATTTCCACCTGCTCCTGAAAATTTAGAAAATCAGTTCACATTCTGTAATAGGTATCTACTGTTTCAAACAACAATGTTTATTATCTGTATTTCTGTGGGTAAGGAATCCAGGTGAAGCATAACTGGACCCTCCGGCTCTAAGTCTCCCACAAAACTGCACTCAAGTTATCTGGTGGGGTTGAAGTCATCACAAGAGTCTGCTGGAAGAGGACTATTTTAGCTCACTCCTGTGGTTGTTGGAGAAATTCAGTTCCTTAGAGGATGTTGGTCAAAGGTCTCCCTCAGTTCTTTCTCACAGGGGCTTCCCCGTAGGGCAGCTTACCACATGGCAGTTTGTCTCATCAAAGCAAAATTGAGAAGAGCCAGATAGTATGCTAGCTGCACAGAAATGGCAGTCTTTTGTGAGCTTATCTTGGAAATACCATCTTATCACTTTTGCTGGTTCCCCTGCTCTCCCATTGGAAGTAAATCTCTAAGTTCAACCCGTGCTCAACAGGAGAGGATTATCCAAGGGCATGAATGTTATTGGGAGCTATTTGAGAAGTCGATTTTGTACTGCTGAGTTTTCACAGCACAGACACTTGTTAGAGCTGAGTTCGGACCAGTTCCCTAGAAGTAGGTCATGAACTCTCTGGTTCAGAGCCAACCTCTTGCAGTCCCCTTAACGGATTCACGTTCCCTGCTGGGATTCCATACACAATTGAGTTTGTGATCTCTGTTTAGTGTCATTGTCACTATCGTTTTTTATAGAAATATTTGTTCTACAGTTCAAAATTCTTCCCTTCTCTGCCCTGGAGAGACAAAATAACCACATGGGGTCCAAGTATTATACTTGAAAGAGACCAGATTGAATATAGGCATATTGTTATCATATACCATGTTTTGGAAGTTCTGTGGGAATTCTCCTAATTTTGATTTGAACTTTATTGACACGGATATTTCAATGATTTAAAAGCTGTTTAAGAAAACCTACTAGAATATATTACATAAAAGTTGTCACCCTTAGAAACCGGCAAAGCTTAATTCGTGTTTTTTTCTGGGCAAAGCTTCCACTTTGCACGTACATTTAAACGTTTTTCTAAATGTGTTGTTAATCAGAAACTTGTGGCATTGCGCTGGTCTTTTTAAGAAATCCTATAAAATTGTACATGAATGCTTAATGGTGTGAAGTAGCATCTTCATGAAATTGTGCAACTAAAATGACATATAGGAATAAATTGATAAGGAAACAGATGTCACACTGTAACTTTTTATCTCTTGATTTCACATTTTTTTTGTTCATCAGAGTAGAGTCTACTGCATTCTTACGACTGGCTTTGTAATAAATACATTTTTAAAACTGAGTTTGTTTAAATCAATAAAATATCACTCTTAGCTCAATTGTCAAACTGCGTTAGATTTCACTAGAGCAAAGGGTTCTGTGCTGAAACACACTCACACACACCCAACATTGAAAACCACTGACCTAGACTAATTTTCTGGGGGGGGGGGGGGTAGATAGATGTTAGCCAAAGATGTATCCAAAAAAAAGCATTATTTCTAGTCAAAATCATAAAATAGTGGAATAAAAGCTTGTTTTTCTATAATAGCTACAAACAGTATTAAAAAACTCCAAGGTGCAGCAAAATTCTGAAGTATATTTTAAAATCATCCAAGATTTGAATATGCTTAATAGTTTTCTTAGTGAAGGAGTTAGTAGTAGTAGTAGATAGATGTATTGATTTTGTTATTTGACCAGTGTATTCAATTAACTGAAATGTTCTATTCCTTGACCATACTGTGTTTACAGAAAGTTTATTTTATCAATACTATAGCTGTACAATAACCTGTGTAGTTTATTAATCCTTCTCCTTCTCCTCCTCCACCTTCTTCTCCTCCTCCTCCTCCTTTTTCTCCTCCTTTTCCTCCTCCTCCTTTTTCTCCTCCTTTTCCTCCTCCTCCTTTTTCTCCTCCTTTGTCTCCTCCTTTTTCTCCTCCTCCTCTTCCTCCTCCTCCTCCTTTTCCTCCTCCTCCATTTTCCTCCTCTTCTTCCTCCTCCTCTTCCTCCTCTTCTTCCTCTTCCTCTTCTTCCTCCTCTTCTTCTTCCTTCTCCTTTCCCTCCTCTCCCCTCTCCTCTTCCTCCTCTCCCCTCTCCTCTTCTTCCTCCTCCTCTTTTCTCCTCCTCTTCTTTCTTATTTTTAGAATATAAATTAAATGATAAGAAATGTAACAAGCATGCTTAGTAAATAGTAAACATTGGGGTGGTTCTTGCAAGATTATAATATAATGTAGAATATGGAATAATTATGCTTTATGTAGAATAAAAGTCATACAAAATGTAGATGAGAAATGAGGCAGCTGTGTCCAGTAACTATATCAGGAAACAAAATATTAGTTCATCATCTATTGTAAGCCTGCATTATAACTTAGATCAATATGAAGGATATTTAGTATGAGGCAAAACTAATGTGTGGCTAGTTTATCTTATTGAACATTAGTGAAAGTTTTCATATTTTTTTAAACACATATTTTCAGATTTCACAATCTAACTTTTAAAATGAGTTTCTGTTGTGTAATACTTGTTTTCACAAGAAGTTGTATAAATGTATCCAAAATTTTGCCTAGGATTATTTTTATCATGTTACAATTAACACACATTTATGACTATTTTCTAAGTAATCAATAATTTACTAATATTCTTTAAGATCAACATTATGAAATTATGTAACCTAATTTGGAATTGTGATTTGTCTTCTTAATTTTATCAATGGAAAATTGACATCCCAGGAATCTTAGCAGCTTGCCCAAGCTCTCATAGTCATTTAAAGATACCCAATGCCTGTAATCCCAGCACTTTGGGAGGCTGAGGTGGGCAGATCACATGCTCAGTAGATCAAGACCATAGTGGCTATCATGGTGAAATCCCGTCTCTACTAAAAATACAAAAAAATTAGCCGGCGTAGTGGCGGGCACCTGTAATCCCAGCTACTCAGGAGGCTGAGGCAGGAGAATGGCATGAACCTGGTAGGCAGAGCTTTTTGTGAGCCAAGATCGCGCCACTGCACTCCAGCCTGGGCAACAGAGCGAGACTCCATCTTAAAAAAAAAAAAAAAAAAAGATACACAAAATCTAATTTTTGAGACCCAGACAAGCCTGTAAAACAAATGGAGATGTATCTAGGCCAGCTTAGCACTTCTATCAGCTGCTGCCCTCCCTGGGGCGATGGAAACCCCACCAGGAAAGACTGTGGTTCCCCTCTGACTCTAGGAGTTTTAGTAGGTTCTGCCTCCCATATCTGTGTGAATCCTTCTCATGGTCATCTGGCGTACTTGGATCTTACCCTGCTGCTGCCTTGTACTCAGATTCCCCTTATCTCTTCTCTCTGGGTGTATTGAACACTAAGTGTTGAATGTATTGAACACTTAGTGTTCAGTATACCCAGCACCCTGTCCCTCTATTTCTAAGATGGAGAAATCAGAAATGTGATCTGTGCTTTTTCTCCTATAGCATGCTAAGAATTTGATTTCTTATTATTAGAAAAATATTGGCAGTAAGAAATCCTAACATTTCAGGGATATTGTGATCATTAGTATCGTAATAGCTGGTAAGTAGCTGGCATTCAATAAATATGCTCATTATCCCCTTTCTAGTGTAAATAATTAGTATAGGATTCTGAATTTTAACAGTGCCACTTATGTGTGAATTTACACAATCATTATAAAAGTGTTTTTCTCTCATTGAAGCAGGCCCTACACAGAACTGAAAACTTTTTGGTACCCTAATTGAGTTACTGTATATTTCTGAAAGTAATTAAACTATGTAACCTTAACAAAAATCTGCAATCTAGTTTTTCACAGATTCAGACTGCAATTTCTGCTCTAATTAGCCAAGATTAGGGAGATGTTGCTGTGTGTGGTCTGACAAACACAAGAGCCGCCTGCATGAAGGATACAGCAGGACTGTGCCTAAGGAATACATCTTTTGGGTGCTATGCTGGGCACCATGCTGCAGCTGCTACCAGACTGTGATTTCTAGTGGTTTGGCTTTCTTCTATTGTACTTCTAAATTTGGCTTCTTTTTTTCTCGCTCATCTTTTCTGGTCTGCCAACTTACATCCCACAACTCCTGCAAATTAAATCTTAGAAAATGATGCTTTCAAGAAATTTTCTGTATTTATTTGAACAAAGGTTCATGAGTGCTTATGTTTGAGTTATTGGATGCTCTGCACATAGCAGGTGCCCAAGAATCCTCCTTTAATAGAATTTCAGAATCATAAAAACATGTTTTTATATTGTTAGAGAGACAATACCCCCAAATCCTAGGGCCAGGTATATATCTCTTTTCTTCAGGATAAAGGATGCAGGAAGAATATAGAGGAGGAGAACCCTAGAATTTAGAGATAATAAATAGCTGGATGCAATTTAAGATTCATATTGATTTGTCTTCATGGCTACATATTAGAGTACTCACGACAGTGGTTTTCAACCCTTCTTTTAACTTGTAGCCCTCTCTCCCTTATCCAATATCATTCATATCTCCAATTTATAAAGCATAAAGTAGAGCTCCTTTAGTTGCTGCAGCATCTTCATGGCCCCCTTGAACTTTTTGCTGTATTCCTGAGGTTCAGCTTACCTATAAGCTTTGGGATATTCCACACTCAACTCTTATTGACCAATGGAAATAGCGAAGAATCATCAGATAATTGAAATGGCATTTAATTCAGACTGTCTAATATATGCTTGGAATCATTTTAGATACTGTACAAAACAGAAAATTTTAAGATCTCATTTCTCTGCAGGTGCTAATTTGAGAGACAAACACACATGAAATAAGAGTGAACAGTCAAGGCGGTTGATAATTAAGCATAGCTACATTGCTATTCTGAGATTGTTGCTATTGTTACTGTTATGTGTGCTGCAAAGCCCAAGTTAACAAGCAGCAGGTAACATTCAGTAGTGTTAGGCATTTTTTCTTACTTTATCTTATTCATCCTCGCAATAGTTCTATTGTCACCTCTCTTTTACAGAAAAGGAAACTGAGGCTCAGGAAGGTCAACTTCCTTGCCCATAAACACCAGAATAGAATTTTGAATCCAATTAAGTGTATACTTTTGATTATTACACTTTTCAGGCATTCAGCATTGTCCATATGTGAGTACAAAAGGTGTCGGCCTCTGGGAATGGTTATAGGGATGCATTTATTTCTGTGATAGCATTGAGGGTAGCAGTTAAAATATGAATGGGACCTGTGCAATAATGCAGTACATCAGACATAATAAAAATATCAGAGCAGTTGAAGGAGCTTTTGTATTTTGAAACCAGTTCCATATAAATTGTGAATTTTTAAATAAGCGATCGTTTTGTTACAGGTATTGCTATGCCCATCAGAAAAGATGAGGAAAGTGACCAAAATACACCAAATGACTTGTCTTATGCTATGTGGCTAGGGACAGATGTGGGAATAGAAATCAGTCTTCTAGGACCCTTTCTACCAAGGATTTTTTCAGAATTGGGAAAGTAAAAAAAAAAAGACATTTTTGCAGGTTTAGTGGCAAACCTGGACAGGTTGAGCTTCCACAAATGTGGGGAAGATGAAAGAGAAGTCAGAAAATATAGACAGGGGGTTGGAGACCCTTTGGCTTCTTCACTCTACTCACTTGGGCTTTTTCTTTTTTTAATTCAGAAAAAAGACCTATCATTTCTCTGGCTAATGCCATCTATAGTCATTCCCACTCTTTTTGATATCCAGAGAGCCGTTCATCTCCCAAATGAACCCAGCCCAACAATGGTGTGGAGCAGGCAAACTGACCACTTGGAGGGTTGCTATTCTTGTGCTACTTAATGTGAAGTACTACACGTAGTTGACACTCAGGAAACTATTCCTCTTACATCCTTTTTGGAAGCAGTCAACGTATCCTGATTAATACACTAAAACATTTGGAAAACATTGATAGAACCTCTCAGGAAGATGTTAGCAGGCACAGATTGCTTCAGAAGAAAAGCTGACTTCTGTAGGGATTTCAGAGGCTGTTGGAGGAAAAGAGTGGAAGGAAACTGCTTTTGAACAGTGTGTGTTTTGTTTCAAATATGCAGAATTAAAAACCAGACTATGTTGTTTAAACATTTTGAAACATTAGTTTATTCACTGTATACTTTTTGGGTTGAAAACCATTATGTGATTTGTATTGCACTTGTTTTCCCTGTTCCTAGGCTAATCTCATATTTTGTATTTCCTTGGTGGATTGTGTCTCAGAGGCTCTCAGTGGGACTCATAAGTGCACATAACATTCTTCTCTATATCCCTGGAAAACCACCACCTCTCTTCTGAAGGGGACATTACTTGGGGTGACAGTGCATGACGTGGCTGACCAGTCAGCCTGTTCCAGAATGACAGGTGGTTAGACATCCCCAGAAACACCAGCACATTAAGTCACTAGCACAATGGCATTGGCAGTTGTTCGTTGCTTTTCATAGCTAACTTCTTTTCAGTGATATTTTGCTCCCTGTAACATTTGAACAAAATCGTAACTTGAAATCAAATCCAAAGTATCTTTAATAAAATCTAATTCAGCCTCAGACCACAAGAAGGCAGATGCTGTGGTCCAAGGAAAATGGAGGAGCAGCCTATCTCCAAACAGCAGATCCTACCAACTAGTCTGGATCTGTGTCCAGTTACAGAAACTGAGGAGGGTTTTCTGTAAGAGTAGAGGCTCTGCACAAAGCACAAATGGTTGACCAGTCCATGCAGCCTTATCTAGAGACATGGTCCTGATATCATCTTGACAGGTGAGTGTATAACCAGTATGTTACACAGCTCAGTGAGTGAATGCAGGATGCTTCTCTCCTCCGTGCACACTCAGTAAGATCGGAGCTTGGGAACCGCACCAGAGACACTAGCTCTGTTTCTCATCTGCTGGCTTAAAGGAGATTGTGAGAAGGTTCATTACCAGGGCCCCAGAGTTGCTGAGGATGAAGGAGGTATTTCTGGACCTAGGGAAATTCCGGCTGGCTCCTTTCTCTCCTGTTCATCTTCTCTGACACAAAAGGGTATCCCTGGGCTTCTTGGCAAGCAAATCAGGAACACTAAATGGCAATATCAATGAGGGTGAAGATTGCATGATTAAAAGACCAGTCGTCTACTTCCTCATCTGTATTAGAACTTGTACTTGAGAAGTATGAGTTGCATTTTATGAGTTTGTGACTCATTCTACCAGCACTTAACAGCACACTCATGCTGAGCCAGGTAAGTTATTGGGTGCTTGTGAATGAAGAGATTAATGCAATTATTTGCCTTCCAAGAGCTAAACACATACATACATGCATGTACACATACATGCATACTCACAAGCATACATGCATGCATATACACATAGACACTTGTGATAGAAAGAGCACCTGATAAGAATTGCTCACCTGCTGACACCTGGGAAGGCCTTAGGTTCCTCATCTGTAACATGGAAATGTGTGCAGTGGTCTTTTGGCTTTTCTCTAGCTCTGATGTTTCTTGATTTCTTCTAAATTATTATCAATAAATATCATGGTTCTTAGAAATGTAGGACATTTTGTTTGCTACAAGATTTTTTGTCATTTTGTCAGTTCAATCACTACATATGTTCCTCCTCACAATCTTAGGTTAAATAGGCTTAATGCCTGTATTTTAAGTCTTTCAAATCTAAGAAGTAAAAATATTTCCTGACATGGGCAAGTATTACTAAATTTGGATGAAATATATAAATCAGATACATTGCAATGTTTATATCACATCACTAGAATCCATTCTTTAACAGGGACTTCTGCTGTAGTGGAAACATCTTCTGAAATGATAGTCCTAGATTCTACCCAAGCTTCCCACAAATTTGTAAAATCTTTAGGTGAATCCAGTTACGATAAGCAATGGAAAATACATTGTTATAAGCAGAGTAGAAAAATTTCCAACAGAAAAAAATAATAAAATTACTGTTCCCATTTAATAAAGCACGTGGCAGAGCCTTCGTCACCTTCTGTGTGTGTGTGGGTGGGCGTATATGAGAGGGAGAATATTGCCAGGATCGTTGAGAAGAAAGAAGGGAGTTTATGCCTTTGTAGATTTTGTAGGTTAGTGGACTGCATCGTTGCCTTGATTTATTCTCCCTGCCTAAGCAATACTTTCATTAACTCACACATTTATTTATCTATTATGCTTAAGGCTGTCTTTAAACCGTGTTGTGTCCTCTCTCACCTCTGAATAAAAGTGGATTTTATCATTTATAATCTTTGTGGCTCTAGGGTTGACATTTGGCTTTTCTGAGCCTCAATTTTTTTCACCTGTGAAATGGGGGAGCACTTTTCTCTCAAGGTTGCTTAGGATTTAATAAACGTGTGTGTGATAAAAGGTCACAAGCATACCAGCAGTCTCCAACGGTGATGTATGATAAGTTGGTGCTGAAGACACATCAGCAGCTTTCCTTGCTCATCACATTGGCTCGCAACATAAAAACTGACTTTGGTTGACGTTTGTCCAATTTCACCAAATTTTGGTAAAAGCTTGTTTTAATATCTAGTGTTAGACGTCTGTGGTTTTTTTTTTTTTTTTTTTGGTTTTGGTTGCAGAAAATACTAGTAGTGTATTTGTTACTTGCACACATTCATGAGGTATGTGAGAAATTTTGTTACATATATATATATAATTTGCAACGATCAAGTCAGAGTATTTCAGGTACCCATCACCTGAGTACAATAGATTTTTGTGAAGTGTAGCCACTCTACTCTGTTTTCAAACATTGAGTTTATTTCTTTTTACTGTATGTTTGTACCCTTTAAACCACTTCTCTTCATCTTCCCTCCTGTCCACCTTCCCTCCTCTCCACCACTCACCCTTTTCAGTCCGTTATCTATTTTTTTAATCTCTACCTCCATGTGTTCAAATTTTTTAGCTTACACATGTGAGAACGTGCGATATTTGTTTCGCTAAAGATAATGTCCTCCAGTTCCATCCATGTTGTTGGAAAAGGCATGATTTTCTGTTTCTAATGGCTGAGTGGTATACTGTTGTGTATATATACCACACTTTCTTTATCCATTTACCTGCCAGTTGACACTTAGGTTGATTCCATATCTTTGCTATTGTGAACAGTATTGCAATAAACATGTGAGTGCAGGTGTCCTTTTGACAGATTAATTGCTTTTCCTTTGAATAGATACCCAGTATTGGGATTGCTGGGTCAAGTGGTAATTTTATTTTTAGTTTTTTTTTTTTTTTGAAAGAAATCTCCATACTGTTTTCCATAGTGGATATACTAGATTACATTCCCACCAGCAGCATATAAGAGTTGCTTTTTCTCTGCATCCTTATCAACATTTGGTAATTTTTGGTTTTTTTAATAAATAGCCATTCTGACTAGGAAAATATGATATCTCACTGTGTTTTTGATTTGTGTTTCTCTGATTAGTGGTGTTGAGTATCTTTTCATATACCTATTGGCCACTTGTAATACTGATGACTTTGGATTATTTAAGAGACTTGTGGTTTCTAAGACTTCTATTTATATATTTTTCTTAAATGTTTTCTAATTATTTCCAATTATTGTCATTTTCCTAGTTCCATATGTAACAATATCTCTATTACATATATAAATAATGTACTCCGTTTATCTATCTATAGATTGATTAGAAACTCATACCAGGTGAATACATTCTGAGACTTTAAAGTATCAAGTGAATGAATTCTACAAGGAAGAGAAAATTCACAATTTTGTGCATGACAAACAGCATTGGGAATAAACCCAGAGCTTAATGATTCAAGTCAGGGCTCTACCACTTTCTTTAGTTAAGGCAGCTCTGGTTGTGACAGAGCCCACGCAGGCTAGCTTAAGCCAAAGGATTTAGTGTAAGTCTCCAGTAGTCAATTTCACTGTCATCTAAGATCAGGAAGTAAAGTATAGCCAGACCCTGGGTGGATCAGAACAGAAATCCAGTAACGAGGTCCCTTTCTTTCTCTTTTCTAGGCTGTACATTTCCCTTCATGTCATCTTCCCTCTCATCTTAATGTGTCAACTTCATTTTTCCTTCACTGGTTTCTTTTGCTTGCCTATATTGGATATGACTTTGCAAAGTCATTTCTTGGTCCCTCAAACCATAGCATGACCTTTCAGTTCCAAAGCCTACATCCAACTATAGCCTCTTTGTGTCTCAGTTCAAATTCTCAGGACAAGCTAATGAAGTGTTCATTGTTTTGGGGTGAAATACCCATTTCTGATCCATTTAGTAGTTGTGGGTGGAAAAATGGCAGACAACAAGCCGTATCTAGTATAACTCTTACTAGTTTGGTGAGTTTGGTTAACATTCAGATCAGTTTTCTTATTTGATACAATGTAGATAACACCACCTCTTTCAAAGGATAATGTGAAGATGAAATAAAATAATGTATATGAGATTGTTAGATAAAGTATAAAAAGTTCTACAGTCCTTTTCTTGACACATCAAAGACGACTTTAGGGGATAGTGTTTACTAGGTAAGTTGAAGCATTTGGCAGCTGGTATTGTTGAAATTAGCCCCTTTGAAATGAGTGGAAGTGAATTTAAAGACTTTTGCCCTAATTGTGCTGTAACACATGAAGGCTAATGTAATGGTGTTTCTGAAGGCTGAACAGAGACTACACTGTTTAAATTACCAGGTTATGAAATCAGGACAAATTAGTTTGAACTGTAAGGGGAAAAATAGATGGGGGCTGTTAGTGTTCCTGAATGTTGAAATATTTAGTATACTATCCAATCTTGACATTTAGAATGTATTATCTTTTAAAAAAATTAACAAAGGGAAAAAAAGACGTAGAAATATTGCAAAAAGGTAAATGAAAGTAGCTGATCATTTGTCAGCAAATACACTTAATAGCTAAACTATTACCCTTCAGCTAATTATTAGTTGAATGAAGCACTTCTTTTTATCAAGTCAAAGTGCTTAATTTATGGTTTTTTTTTAAAAAACCTAAACTCAATTTTTACTTTGGCAATGCTGGGATCTGGAGAGAATTGCATAAATGTGTAAGTCATTATTTTGAAAATACATCAGAACTTAGAAATCAACCAAAACTATCAACTAGTTGATATGATGCTTTTTTTCATGAAATTCTGGACAAAATGTCTACCTAATATAGGGATTTTTTTGTTGTCTCTATTGATACCATAAAATATGAGTTGGAAAAAAACAGTGGACTCATTCTTGCTCCTAAAATGTTGTCCATGAAACAGTATTTGACATTTTCCTTGCAATGACCTCACTCACACAGAGCATGCTGGTATAGTCTAACTTTGCTGTGACCTGAGGCAGTATGACTGGATGAGATGTTATTTATGGAATAATATATCAAGTTGGATTGCTAGTTAGATATAAATATGCTTAATGACCTTTCCTTTAAAAGAAGTTATTTCAGTCTTATGAGAAATATTTTGAATAACAGTATTTTATGGTATCATCGTCTGGATGAATCATTTGTGTGGTTTGTCCATATGTGAATTATCTGTGCAAAATTCACAGACTAACATTCAGATAACATACCGTTAGGGAGCTCTAAAATCTTTAGGGAGTTAAGACCACTGCTAAACATAGGATGAAACCTCTCATCATATTAAATGTCATGACACACCACTATCCCTCAAAATTCAGATTGTCTGTACTTGAATTGTAACACAAAATCCAAGTTGTCTATACGACCAAAAATGTTGATAAAAGCTTCTGCGAGTCAAAGGTTCTGTCCTAACCCATAGGCTACTTCATCTACAACTTTTAGTGAAACATTTAGTGTTCTCACTTCTGTGTATTTGCTACAAAGCTTTTATGCACCTCTTAATCTATTTTATCCTACCTTATTTTCTTCCTTCTGTGACATCTTCTGGTTGTGGGCTTTTAAACTTTCCTCATATTATTTTTGGCTCCTCAAGTACATTGTGGGGGCTTTGAGGGTAGGGTCCACTTCTTACACTTCCGCATATGCTAAAAATTGCCCGCCAAATTAATGTACATGGACTAGTTGCTCAATAAGTATTTGCTGAATGAATAAGGACTTGTCTATTTACAGATGCTAGCCCCAGCTTAGACCCCTTGAGCAGTTCATAGGCACTTTTTTTCCTCCTGTGTCTGGTGGATTATACTTACCAGGAAGTTCATCTCACAGAAATGACTGTCATTTCATCAATGAAACATCTATGTGATATATTTTACATCTTATTAACAAGTGTGTACAATGTTTAACCCTGTTTATTTTTGTGTTTCTTACATGGAATTATATTCTAGGACTAGGAAGTCTCATGTATGAATGCCTCATATGAGATGAAAGTGATATTTATGTATATTCATAGTTTCATGTTGTTGATTTTTCTATTTGATTTTAACTAAGTGGTTTAAGCAAGGGAGGGGCATAACCTTTTGCTTTAGGACAATCACTTTGGTTGCACTTGTAACACAGATTTTAGAGGCAAAGACCACAGATGAGGATAAGAATTTCAAAGCATTTGGTATAATCTAGGCAAGAGGTGATAACAACATTAGGGTATAGTTTAGTGGCATTAGGACCGAAAAAAGGTGGATAGATTTGAAAGATGTTTAGTAGGAAGAATTTTTAGAATGATTGAATTTCAGATGTTCTGAGGAGTAGGAAGGGATGATTTGTGTTTTGAAAGATCCTTCTGGCTCAGAATACATCTTAAAAACTAGAAGACATATGGATTGACTTGTTAGGGAGTTGCTGAAATTGACCATGATGGTAACTTGATCTAGAATGAAAACAGCAGAAATGGGTAGAAGTGGACCAGTAGGAGAGAGACTGTGCTTAGAGAATAAAGACAACAAGTGATGATGCCTTCGATACGGGAGGAGGATGAGGGAGAGAGTGATGTCAAGGATGGCCCTGTGCATGGGTGGTGGGATGTATCATTCACTGAGATAGGGAGTTGTGGAAGAGGATTCTTTTGAGGAGGAAGATCAACACTTTCTCTTTGGCATGTTGACTTTGAGATGACTTGGGAACATTCAAGAGGATTTTTAAAGTAGGTGAGTGGATAGGTACCTCTAGAGCTATGAGGGGAGATCTGGGTTGGAGTTATACAATTGTGAGTCACCATGTATAAATGGCAATTAAAGGCATTGGGACTGAATGACATGGCCAGAGAGAAAGAAGAGGGCTGCATGTTGAGCAGAGAAGAACTTCAGTATTTATACACGGGTCGATGGAGTTAATCCTGCAAAGGAGATGAAGTGGGTATCCAGAGCTGGATTTTACTGGTCAGGAGCAATGAAAGAACAAGTGAAGAACAGCGTACAGAACACTGATTAAGAAAAGGATTTTTCCCTTTCTTGTCTCTGACTAGCACTGGCATTTTCTTATTGCCACACTAACCTATGTTGGCTAGTCCTTTCCTGGAGACTCTTCTGATAAGCAGAGAACTCTGTTTCATGAGATTGCTCAGTGTTCAGACCATGTAATATGCATTTTTTAAAAATTAACATTGCAAATATGTTTGCAATACCAGAATTGCAGGAAAGATAATGCTAGAATTGGCTTCACTCTGTATTGCTGTTCTTTTTAATATACCTTTCACACTTTAGGGAACACAATATATTCTGGGATGGCTGTGGTCCAGAAGAAACTCCCTACCCCATCCCTTACTCATATTCCTATCTTCTTCCAAAAGCTTTTTTGGAAGTGGTATTTTTAACTGCTCCTTGCCCATATATTCTAATTTTAGTAGCTCAATCCTTAAAATAACAAAGTACAAAGATATAAAGTCTTCTCATATTAGAATTTTGTAATTCTTCCTTTGTAGGTATCTCAGGAACCAGCAGGAATGACACAGAGGAATTTTTGTTCCTTCTCTCTCAAAATTGCCTTCCAATTTCATGTAGCAATGGCCATAGCCTAGCTGACCCCGAGGATCGTTTGCTTGTTGCCAAAGTACTGGGATTTCTGAGGCTAAGGGTAACATTTTTGAGGAATATTACATTAATTTAATAATGTTATCTTGTAAAGCATACTCTTGGTTAATTTTATGTGTCAGCTTGACTGGGCTAAGGGATGTCCAAGTAGCACGTAAGACATTATTTCTGCGTATGTTTATGAGGACACTTCCAGAGAGATTGTCCGTTGAATCAGTATACTGAATAAAGAGAATCCCTCTCAGCAATGTGGGCAGGCATCATCCAATCCATTAGGGCCCAAATAGAACAGAGGGCAGATTCATTCTCAAACTGGAACATTTATTTTCTTCTGCCCTTTGGCTCTGATGCTCCTGGTTCTTGGGTCTTGATCTCGGGACTGGGACTTACTCCATTGGCTTCACTGGTTCTCAGTCTTTTGAGCCTGTGTTAGAGCAACACCCCTGGCTTTCGTTGGCCTCCAGGGAGCAGGCAGCAGACTATGGAACTTAGTCCCACATGATAAATCTCAGCCAAGCGGTCATAACCTCTTTCTAGGTCTCCACGTGTAGACTATTTGCTCTGTTTCTCTGGAGAACACTGACTAATAAACACACAAAGTATGTGACTATGGACATAACCATGAATTTGAGCTCATCAATTTGCCCACTAAGGTACCTTATATGAATAAAAGAATTAACTTCAGAAACACTAAAAATAAAAAACTATTGATATATGAAACAAAATTGGTGAATCTCAAAATTGTAAGTGAAAGAAGCAAGGCAAAAAGAGTACATACTATATAATTTACATAATATTTTAGAAAATGCAAATTTATCAATAATAACAGAAAGCAGGCCTATAGTTACTTGGAGCTGGGGACTGGGGTAGGGTACTGGGAGAGGGATCTGGGATAGATAACAAGGGAAATTTTAGGGGGCAATGCAAATAAATGTTCATTAGCTTGATTGTGGTACTGGTTTCAGATGTCAAAACTAATCAATCTGTACACTGTAAATACATAAAGTTTATTTTATTTCAGCTATGCTTCAATAATTTTTTAAAAAAACATACTAAGTGACTCAAGTAGAAAAAATTAATTTTTTTTTTTTTTTGAGGCAGAGTCTCACTCTGTCGACCGGGATGGAGTACTGTGGCCGGATCTCAGCTCACTGCAAGCTCCGCCTCCCGGGTTCACGCCATTCTCCTGCCTCAGCCTCCCCGAGTAGCTGGGACTACAGGCGCCCGCCACCTCGCCCGGCTAGTTTTTGTATTTTTTAGTAGAGACGGGGTTTCACCGTGTTAGCCAGGATGGTCTCGATCTCCTGACCTCGTGATCCGCCCGTCTCCGCCTCCCAAAGTGCTGGGATTACAGGCTTGAGCCACCGCGCCCGGCCCGAAAAAATTAATTTTAAAGTTGTTTTTAACTCTCACATCCCGTGATTCTCTTAGCAGTAAGGGGACTACAGGCTAAGACAATGCCTTATGAGAGTTACTTTTGCTCCTACCGTAACAGCTAGATGGTTACGGTTACAGATTGTTAGTTCCCGGCAACTGGTTTTATAACAGAGGGTCTCCTTCCTCTTACCTAGTGAGAGAATGATTCTTCAAAATTTAAAAAGACTTGCAGGTTAAAGGAGAAATGCATATGTTGTAGACACAATTACTGAAAAATAAAACCCATGTCTCACCATTTAGTTGTCTTTTAATTATGTGCAATAAAACTTCCTCCCCAATGTAGAGTTGTGAAAATCCTGTAAAATTTCTAGTTAGTCAAAATTTTGGATTGTTTAAAAAAATGCCTTTTAGTTGTCAAAAATAATGACATATTCATGGAACATGATTATATTTGGAGTTAAACCTCCATTAAACAATGTCATGTCCTATTTTAAAACCCCCGATTTTGGCTACTTTTAAACCTTAGAATTGAATCGTGATTAAATATATATTCTAAATTATCACAAACCGCGTTAATAGATATTACTTACAAAGCTTTATGTTTTTTCCCACCGTATTTTTTTGTTTGTTATTTTTGTAGAGACAGGGTCTTCCTGTGTTGTCCAGGCTGCTCTCAAACTCCTGGCCTTAAGTGATCCTCTTGCCTTGGCCTTTCAAAATGCTGGGATTACAGGCGTGAGACACCATTCAGCCTCCCATTCTATTTTAAATGTTGAAGCCCAATTTCCTGCTTGTACTTTTTCTAGGATGGATTTAAAAGATATATTTTTGTTCTCATTTCAAAAATTTGGTCATAGGCAGAAATTTGAAGATGATTAATGCTTATTTAGATAAATTCAGAGTACTTTCTTATAAATACAAAAGTATTTTGTTAGGTGAAAGAATGAGAAAAGTAGTAGTTTAAAAATGTAAGTAGAACAAAAATGACAGGGTTTTTTTGTTGCACGTTCTCTTTCGCTCTCGTGTGTGTGTGTATATATATACACATATACATATATATATATACACACACATACATATATATATACACATATACATATATATATATATATTTTTTTTTTTTTTCTTTTTTGAGAGAGGGTCTTGGTCTGTCACCTAGGTTGGAGTGTAGTAGGACAGTCTCGGCTTACTGCAACCTCTGCCTCCTGGGCTCAAGCAATCCTCCCACCTCAGCCTCCTGAGTAGCTGGGACTATAGGCAGGCACCAGCATATCTGGCTAATTTTCATAGTTCTTGTAGAGATGGGGTTCCACCATGTTGCCCAGGCTGGTCTTGAACTCCTATGCTCAAGGAATCTGCCTGCCTCAGCCTTCCAAAGTGCTGAGATAACAGGAGTGAGCCACTGTTCCAGGCCTTGTTCTATACTTTGAACAATTTTCTTGATTTTATAGAAAATACAAAGACATTGTTTTATCAATCAGCCTTTTTTTACTTAACAAAACATTTCATACTTCTGGCCCAAATACTTGTGATTCCATTTCCACTAGAAATGATTGATTCTTCTCCTTTTTAAGGTGTTCACTTCTGAGCCTTTAATCTCAGCATTCTCATGTGCACCACAACATGAACGTAGCATGACAGGTAAGAAGTACGTTCTGTTGTAATACATCCTTGACATCTTATGAAGGAGAGAGTAAAATAGGATGACAGAAACCCAGAAGTAACATAGGGGATATGGTTTATATATAACCTCAAACTCTTTCATGCCTCAAAGGGTTACGAATTCAATATGTGGAAATTTTCTTACTAGAAAAGAATTAAAAATGATACTGTAGAATTGTGAATGTCAGTACCATCTGAAAAGTGGTAGGCAGGTGGTCCACAGGAGTTGTTTTCTTCATGATGAGATTAATTCTTATGAGTAATATCCGTTTTCTGTCGCTGTTATAGCTAATTCCCACAATCTTAATGATTTAAACAATAAAAATGTATTAGGATTCTGTAAGTCAGAAGCATAAGTGACTCCCATAAGGCTAATATCAAGGTGTCAGCTGGGCTATGTTCCCTTCTGCAGGCTCTGGGGGAGGATCCATTTCTCTACCTTTCTGAGCTTCTGGAGGTCACCTTCATTCCTTGGCTTATGGCCTCCTTCCTCCGTCTTCAAAGGCAGCAGTGTTACATCTCATGGTGACCTCTCTCACTTTTATCTCAGACAGAAAGTTTCTTTTAAGAACTCATGCGATTCAAATGGGCCCACCTGCATAGTTCAAGATAATCTTCCTTTCTCCAGGTCCTCAACTTGAATCACACTCCAAAGTCCCCTTTGCAATGTAAAGTAGTATATTCACAGGTTCTAAGGATTAAAACATGGACATCTTTGAGAGGTCATTATTCTGCCTACCACATTGGGTAAAATACTAGAACAGTTAGGGAATAACCAAGGGCAGAGACAGATTGAATTAATGGACATGTTTGGAGAGTGTATGTTGGTATGGTCTTTAAGAGAAGAACCAACAAAAAAATTATCAACAGGAAAGTAGACATTGGGATAACACCTTTTAGTTAGCAGTGGCCACACTTTGCACATAGAGCAATCCTCTTTGTTCATTCAATATTTAAATAAACTAATTACACTATTAGGCCTGTCCTGTCATCTGTTTCCCAATCTGGGTAGCAGATGTAACTCCATCATTTAGGTACTTGAAGTTCTATAGCAAACAGTTGAAAACTGCTAAGGTAAAATAAAACTAGGTTAATAGTTTCTAAATCCAGAGTTTCTGGCCTAGAGTATATTTAGGGTCTACAGGAGAATGACAGTAACTATAGCCCAACCAAACTATAAACCAAATTTTGTCTTCGCAGAAAAATGTTTTTGACTTAAATAGACAAAACCACAATATGTCTATATCAAAAGAAGGGCAAGATTTTGTTCTAGTTTTTAAATTTGCAAAATAAAAAGTCCCAGTTGTCACAAAAGGTATTAATAAGAGAGGGCAGATTCTACTAAAACGTTGCTGGATAATATCCTCTTTGTTTTAGTTAATTAAATACCCTTAATTTCTTCAGAAGCCTTTTAAACTGTATTTTTCTTAAATTGGTTTTAGTAAATGAGCTGGAGGAAATGAATATTTGTGTGAATCTAGTGGATGACTACAAACCTAGCTGGATTTGATGGCCTTAAAATTAATTGTAGTTTAAATTAATTGAAATTTAGAGCTCAAACTATAAAATCAGTGACAATTGAGTAAAGCAGGGATCCAGGTGAGTAGAAAAATAATTTCATGTCATGGGAAATTTCTCTGTTTCAGATGTACAGAAAGTTTGAAAAATGCCTCTTCCTCCCCACTACTGAGCTTATAAAAGCAATAACTGGTTTTATATACAAAAAATGTCTGAATTATATAATAGAATCACTTGGTCTATTTCTAAAAGTTAATTCATGTGTGAATGTAAATCAATACCATATTTACTTGTGTAATTCTTTTACCCCACCCTCTGTACAGTGGGCTGGACAACCTAGGAAAAGTCCAGAATCCCTTTGATTTCAGTCTTCCTTGAGTCTAGATGGAAAAAGGGAAGGACTCAGTGAAGTAGAGGAAATTTGGAGGCAGAGAATGTTATCAGTGCTTATTAAACCCTACCATGTACCAGATACGCTGTTTCATGCTTTCTACACATTGTCACACATTTTAAAGTTAGTTATCATCCAGGAGACAACACTGAGACTTAGTGTGGCCAAGAACCTTGTACAAGATCAAACACTCTACGTAGTCTACAGTCTAGCCTGGCTTGGACGTTCATAGGCTTGACTCCAAAGCTTTGTTTCTCTTATCTCCTCCACGCTGCCTCCCTGAATCTTGATGCCTCCCCCCTTTTTTATTTTTATTTTTTAAACTTCCTCTTCTCAATCAGAAGGTCCTGCTGGCCTCAAAGGAAAAACAAGTTAAGTCCCTCCAAATCTCTGACACTGACATGTTTATAGGATTTCCTCAAAGCAGCCCAGGGCCCTCAAATTAGATCAAATCATGGGACTTTACTTGTTCTAGTTGGGATTTATTCACTTCTCTAACCTGTGGCCTCACTTCTAAGTGATGATTTCCGTCTGGGAGCAGATGGAATGTGTCATGCTCTCTGAATGGGGGTGGGCCATAGTTATGCTTCAGCTCAAATTCTCCCTGTCTTGTCAACCCACCTCAGATTTCTCGGAGGATTTCGGTTTCCCTCTCCATTGCTTCCTTCCGTGTGCTCTTTGGGGTTAACAGGGTAGGTATGGGACCAAAAATAATTTTCCTAATTTTAAAAGAACCTTTTCAATAATGTTGACTATAGTTGAAACTAGAGAACAAAGAAATGATCACATAGGCTACTGAAGGAGAAAGAAACTCAAATGTTGGAAGAATAAGGAAGGCGGGACTATGTGGAAAATACGTTTGATTAAAATGCTGTCAACTTATGTGATATTTTTCTTTGATTAAAAAGTCACATAACTGTGTTCTTGGTGTATTTATCACAGGTATAAGTGAGTTTTCTTTAAGGCCAATAGGGTATTATTGAGGAAAAACTCGTGTAAAAAATGTTTAAAATACGGGGAGGCATTACAGTGAAAAGATATTCATCACACCATTATAATGCCCAGCAACAGGAAAATAGTTAAACAAATTCTTTATCGTGAGGTCCTCAGCCTTTAACAGTGGTGTTTATAAAGAATTTATAATGACATGGAAAAGAATTTTACAGTAATATTCTTAAGATAGGAATATGATCTTTTCTTAATTACGAAAATGCAAAAAAATTCTAAACAAAACTGCTAAAATGTTAACAGTCTTGCCTGAGGAGTTCTGGTTTATTGCTGATGTTTTCTTCGGCTTCATTATACTCTTTCAATATTTACAACCAGAAAAATGATAAGGTTCCGTGATGAAAAAGAAAAACAGAGTTTGAGTATTTTCAAGTGACCAGTGAGGAAATAAAATATCCTTCTGGTCAGATGGGATTTATCATTGTTGCAATTTAGATGGATTATGTGATCTTTCTCTTTAGATTAACGCCTGTGGAAATAAGGTAATGACAGTAAACCTAGAGACTGTTATCTCAGTAAAGGAAAAAGTAATTAGAAAAGTTATGCAACAGAAATGTCTTCACTGTGATAGATCAAGAAGAGGGATATCAGGAGTCATATAAGGTACATCTTTCAGACATTAAAATATGATGTGATTTACTTTTAGACACATATATAAGTTAAATAATCTTGGAGTGAAACATAAATGATATCTTAACGCATTTTTATAATTTCTTTTAATGTAAGATTATCTTATAAAACAGACAAGTCATCTAGAAATTTAGGAATCAAGTATGAAGTCTCAGTTCATTCTTTTAAAAACTTTTAAAGTACTAGATTTGGGTATCCATATCAGTGAGCAATGACTTATGTAAGAACATAAAGATAGTACTCAAAAAATTTAGTGCTTTGTCTTTTTAATAGAGTCTTTTTAAAAAAAGAGCAGATTTAGGTTCATTGCAAAATTAAGCAGAACATACAGAATTTCCATTGTCCCATATGCCACTTTCCTCCACACATGCACAGCCTCCCTGACTGTCAACCTCCTGCAGCAGAAGAGGTGCAGGTGCATTAACATTTGTTAATCAGTGAATTTACTTTAACACATCATTATCACATAGTTTATGTTAGGGTTCACTCTTGGTGTTGTACATTCTGAGTTTTGGCAAATGTGTAGAATGACATGTCTCTCCCACTGTAGTACTATACAGAGTCATTTCACTGCCCAAAATATCCTCTGTGCTCTGCCTATTCATCTCTCCTTCCCTCTAATCCCTGACCACCACTGATCTTTTACTGTCTCCATGGTTTTGCTGCACTTAAGGTTTCTCCATGTGTTTTTATGGCTTGGTAACTCAGTTCTTTTTGGCACTGAATAATATTCCATTGTCTAGATGTACCACAGTTTAGCCATTCACCTACTGAAGGATATCTTGTTTACTTCCTAGTTTTGGCAATTTTGAATAAAGCTGTTATAAACATCCATGTGCAGGGTGTTTTTTTTTTTTTTTTTTTTTTTTTTTGTGGACGTAAGTTTGCACTTCATTTGGTTAAATGTGAAAGGATACAATTGCTAGGTTGTATATTAAGAGTGTGTTCAGTTTTGTAGGAAACTACCAAACTGTCCTCTAAAGTGGCTGTACCAATTTTGCATTCCCGTCAACAATGAATGAGAATTCCTATTGCACCACATCCTTGTCAGCATTTGGTGGTGGTCATGTTCTGGATTTTGGCTGTTTTAATTGATACATAGTGATATCTCATTCTTGTTTTAATTTGCATTTCTCTGCTAACATTTCATTATGGAGCATCTTTATGCTTGTTATCTGTTTATCTCTGGCGAGCTGTCTGTTCACGTCTTGCGCCCATTTTTAATTGGGTTGTTTTCTTACTGTTGAGTTTTAAGAAGTCTTAATGTATTTTGTATAACAGTCCTTTATCAGATACATCTTTTGCAAATATTCGAGTCTGTGTCTTGTCTTCTCATTCTCTTGACTACGTCTTTCATCGAGAAGTTTTAAATTTTCATGAATCTCAGCCCATGGATAGTGCTTTTGGTGTTAGAGCTAAAAGGTCACCTCCATACCCAAGACCATCTAGATAAGCTCATCCAACCAGAAGCCCGCAGGCCTTATGTGGCCCAGGATGCAAACTCATGAACTTTCTTAAAACATTATGAGATTTTTTGAATCTTTGAATGCAGCCCAACAAAAATTAGTGAACTTTCTTAAAACATAAGATTTTCTTTCTTTTTTTTTTTTTATTTGCTCATCAGCTATCATTAGCGTATTTGATATGTGGCCCAAGACAATTATTCTTTGAATGTGGCCCAGGGAAACCAAAAGATTGGACACCCCAATCTAGATTTTTTTCCTATGTTATCCTCTAGAAGTTTTATAGTTTCACCCCTTACATTTGGATCTGTGACTTATGTTGAGTTACTTTTTTTGTAAGAGTAAAGGTCTGTATCTAGATTCAGTTTTTTTGGCATGTGGACGTCCAGTTGTTCCAGCACCATTTGTTGAAAAGACAGTCTTTGCTTCACTGTATTGCCTTCCCTCCTTTGCCAAAGGTTAGCTGACTGGTTATGTGTGTCTAATTATATGGCTCTGTTCTGTTCCATTAACGTATTTTTCTATTTTGTCAATACTACACTGTCTTGAAGAGAGATTACTTTTAAAATTCACAGGAAGTACAATTTCTTCTGTCTGGGTTTGACATAAATTTTCTGCAAAATAATTGCATTCTTGAACATGTTGCTCTCATGTTAATATTAGTTCTGATGTTATACACAGCATATGTACAGGAGAAAAGATGAATTTACAGAAAAATTCTTTATTAGTGAGAATTTGTTTTCACTTTGTGTACAGATTTTAAACCGTTCATTTCTCTAGGAATAAACATGAAATAAATTATTAGGATACTGTATTTTCTTTTTTATATTTTATTTAAAGTTACCCTCCAAAAAAGTAAGGTAGAAGAGATGAAGAAAAAAAGCTTAATGTTCATTTACTAAAATTTAGAATAATCTTTCTAATAATTTTTAGTAGGAGTTCTATTTACCACTGAAAGTTAAGGAATAGATTGAGAAATTTACAACTCAGTATCAGGTTAAAAATTCTTCTATTTTTTTTCATCTCCTGGTTAACTGTCATCTTTCTCTCCATAGTAGAGAGAAAAACATTAGGCTGTTTTATCATCAAGTTGAGAAACATATTAGGTTGAGCTTTCTTTGGTGACTAGATTTTGGTGAAGTGTGTTATTCAGTATATTGTCCTATGCTTGAAGTGAGAGCATGTCTGGTCAGCTGGAGGTGATACTGAGAGACTGATTTGTATTAGCCAAAGTCACAAGAGACTGATTTATAAATCTTAATGTCCGCTCAATAATTTACAGTGGGAGCTACAAGTAATAAAATAACTGGATTAGTTAGTCATACAAGACATTCCCTTTGGGTGAGTAGATGTGCTCTGGTTGCCAAATTATAGATAGGAAACTTTCTTGGTGGCCATGAAATTACAGCAGTGGGAATTGAATATTAACAGATATTACTTTCCAGCCAAAACAGCCTGATAATTTGCCCTTTGCCCCTCCAGAGATTTTCCTATTCTAATAACCAGAGATGTTGCCTAGATCTCTTCTTAAAAATTTACCTTATCCACTTCTTTCTCTAGATTCTTTAAGGTTACTATAACATACTGTAATTAAATCATCCTTCATGAAATGTTGTCTTTAGTTTTCAAGATTATATACATTTCTGATTAGTTTTATTTTGTTTTTTTTTTCTGTCTGCTAGAGAGACATATAAAAATAAACTATCTGAAAATGACAACATAATAGATTATAATTAATTTCAATTATCGTGTGATGATTCTTACCTCATTTAATTTCAGAGATTGCTATACATTGATTTAAGATTTTTATCCTATGCTTTTGACTTGTTTCTTTCCTTTTAACATATTGAATGATAGGCTAGCCAAGATCTCATTTTAATTTTCTATTTTATTTTGATGGCTTACAAATATTCATAGTTTAGAATTTTTGCTATCCACCTTAATATGTTATATCCGTTTCATTTTTGAAAATAAGTTCTTTCCAAAGGTTTGTTCTCTACTATAAAATTCTTTCATACTTCAGTTTATGGGATGAAGAATAATGATAGAAATATTTCATTTAATTTTGTATTCCACAAATCACTCTTAGATATTTTCTAAAAATAGCATGCTGAAGGAATCTTTCATTCTATCATTTTTGTCAATTCTGCCATGATATTTTTCATGGCATTTTAGTTGAAATGTGTGTGCATTTCAGTTGTAAATTAAGATGTCAGCATATTTATTGCAGAAAGTGTCGTTCTAAGAAAATGGAAATAATGAAATCAATATTCAAGTTTTGTTTTTCCCTTAAGTATTTATTAAATACAATGTCATTCATGTGCCCATTATTTTAAAATTACACCAAAATGGTAAGAGCAAGAAAATAACTAAAAATCCTAGAAGGAGAAACTGCAATTGTGATGGATTTTGCAGAGCATACTTTATTTTGGGGATAGGGAATATGTGATGATAGTCATGCCCTGGATCCTTCCAATATGTTTAGTAAGTGTCTAAAATGATTTCACCTTTAACAATCTATATTGCGATGTCCATTTGCCTGCATTAAATATCAAGCTATTGAATTGGTATCCTGGAAAAAATACTAGACATGCTACTATATTATGTTAGTTTGAGTGTATCTGCATTAAGAAAATCCATGAAACATAAATTCTGCCATGAATACAAAACAAAAATGAAATATTTACGAAGCTCACCTCAGAAATCTAGGTGTACTAAACATTACAGCTATTAAAAAGCTGGACAACAGACAAGATTGGTTATTGTGAATCTTTTTGAGAAGGTATAAGTAATCTGGAAGCAACACTACTCAATGCACATTAAAAGATTAACAGTAAATTTCAGATGGTGATGTGTCTGTATCTCCCACTATGTCCTGTTTCTTCAGGCCACTCCTGTGATGCTTTAGAACATGTAGCAGCATACGTAGCAGCACCTCTAAATACTGACCAGACAAGGGCAGGATTCTACCCAATGGAAAACTCTGATAACCTATTCAAGTTTCCATCAATCTATGTCATGATGTCTCTTGATGAGAGAATGACATATCCTTTGGTGTGCTTGGAGAGTGACATTAAGGGAGGAATGTGATTTAATGTCAATCAAGACCCAATGCATTAGAATTGGTGTCATAATCTCATTCCCAAAGACTGGCAATCAGTCTTAGCCAGAAGTAACCATGGCCTGTATTTCTTTTCATTGCAAGCTTACTTTGGTTTTCTGCTTCTGTGGTTTCATCGTCCATTTTTGAACTTCAATTACAGAGCACAGCAGTGCTATTTATGTCAAAAACCCCCATTATTTTGTTTGCTGAGGTGTAAAATAATTTTCCTTCTGAGTCAGAACAAGTCCTACCTAACCTCCAACTGATCCTACAAAAAGAAAATGATTAGGTTCTTTAATTTAAGAGTGTTAAAAACTATCTTTAGAATAGGCATTTTAATGAAATGGTAACTGATCATTAAACAGTTACGACAACTAGATTCTGCCTGAATTGCTAATAAGACTGGATAAATGTAGTAATCACAAATTGATGTTTAAATTACATGTATAAACAACCCTATTAATCTTCTCCTCAATTTTCCTGAATTCATGCTGAGAACATCTCAAATAATCCTCTAAATTTAGGCCTTGAAAATGTATAAAAACAAATAGAGTAATAGGTTTTTTAAAAGAAATAAGTATTTCTCAATGATCAAATACTTTTGTATTGATTATAAATATGAATTATTTTATTGATTTGGGGGGCAGGGATGTTAAAATATATTGAAACTTCAGTAAAACATTGCCAGGCATGGTGGCTCACCACCAAAAATACAAAATTAGCTGGACGTGGTGGCACGTGCCTGTAATCCCAGCTGCTTGGGAAGCTGAGGCAGGAGAATCACTTGAACTCAGGAGGTGGAGGTTGCAGTGAGCCAAGATTGTGCTACTGAACTCCAGCCTGGGAGACAACAGCGAAACTCTGTCTCGAGAAAAAAAAAAAAGAAAGTAAAAATAACTTCTAATAAAAGGTTCCAGTAAAATAGGTAAGTACAAAGTAAATAAATTTTTAAAAAAGCAAAATAAATGCCTTACTAGAAGTAGTCACTTAGGAATTACAACAAATACTTAATTTATAATAATAGCAAATAGCATGAAATATATAAAAAGTAATCTACAAAGAGATTGAGCATTTTTCTATAAAACTTTACTGAGATAATGAAAATGTGAATAAGTAGACATACTTCTAGTGGGAAAACCATATCATATGTTAGTACATCCAAAATGGATCTTTGAAATGATGCTTTTACCCAAGAAAAGATACGTGTTATTAGGAAAGAATAGCTACTGAATAAATCTAATTATAATACACATAACCTCTTTCCCCACTAAATAAAGAGGGGAGAGGAGAAGCAGACTATAAAAAATTATTTCAAATAAATGGTTAGCAGTTTGGGGTACAAATCCAGTTAAATGCCTGTTTTATATAATTTACTACAATAATTTCTAAAAATTACAATAAACAAATGTGTAAACATGTAAGAAAAATAAAATTGAATTATCAACTCTTAGATGAAAAAATTCTAAATTTAATGCTCCTGGAAGAAATCAACAATTTAAAAAATCAACAAATGCAATTATAAGACTGGCAAATAAACAGGAAAATAAAGATCAAAGCATCTATTAGGAAAACAAAGAGCATAGGAAAAGGAAATAAAAGTAAAAGGTAAGAAAAAGAAATGATGAGATTTCCATGAAGCCACTAATCATATGCATTATCAGGCCACATAAAACTAACTGGAGATTATCAGTACTCACAGAAGTGTTCACGGCCTTTGACCCAGTAATCCCACTCAGGCATTCCAGATTAAGAGGGAATTCAAATGAATGTAAAGCCAAAATAATTAGTCTTAAAAAATGTATAAAAGGTTCAGCACAGGAGCAACTGCACTAAAAAACTGGAAGCAAACTAGTGAATAATCTATGAAGTGTTAATTAAGTTTTGTAGTAATGTCAAAGATCTTTTACAGATAGTAACAGTGATGCATAAGGAGCCATATGGAGTTATCCTTAACCAGATACTATAAGGTGGTGGTGTTGTTGTTGGGATGGAGTCTCACTCTGTCACCAGGCTGGAGTGCAGTGGCGCTTTCTCGGCTCACTGCAACATTCACCTCCCAGGTTGAAGCAATTCTCCTGCCTCAGCCTCCTGAGTAGCTGGGACTACAGGTGGGCACCGCCACACCCAGCTAATTTTCATATTTTTAGTAGAGACGGGGTTTCACCATGTTGGCTAGGATGGTCTCAGCCTCTTGACCTTGTGATCCGCCTGCCTCAGCCTCCCAAAGTGCTGGGATTACAGGCGTGAGCCACCGTGCCTGGTTTTTAAAAATTATATTTGAAAATAAATACATAGCGGTCGGGCGTGGTGGCTCACGCCTATAATCCCAGCACTTTGGGAGGTCGAGGAGGGCGGATCACAAGGTCAGGAGATCAAGACCATTCTGGCTAACACGATGAAACCCTGTCTCTACTAAAAATTCAAAAAATTAGCTGGGCATGGTGACGGGCACCTGTAGTCCCAGCTACTCGGGAGGCTGAGGCAGGAGAATGGCATAAACCCAGGAGATGGAGCTTGCAGTGAGCCGAGATGGTGCCACTGCCCTCCAGCCTGGGTGACAGAGCGAGACTCTGTGTCAAAAAAAAAAAAAATATATAGAGAGAGAGATATATGTATATATATATGGCTTATAGATATCAGAATAGTGAACTTATAATCTATTTTCCACACTTTTTGGATTTTGTAATGTAAAGAAGGACAAACTGAGAAGTAGAGTAAAATTTTCTATATTGAATATGTCTATTAGTTATAGAAATACTAAACCAAGAGAAAGAAATGAAAAAAACAAAGATCCTAGGAAAGCACCTCATTCAACTCAGGCCACATTTCTCTGCAGGGGGATCCCAATCACAAAGTTTTTTTTTATTTTTTATTTTTTATTTTTTAAGAAGGAATTCTGATGCAAATATAAGGTAATTCCTAGTAATGAGCAGATATGGCTGTAAAGAGCAGGAACCATGACCTCAAAGAGAAAGCAAGTCAATGCTAGCACTCCAAAACCTCAAAACATCACCTGTTAGCCCTGGCTTTCCTACCATGCTGAATAATGACCCTCACATCCACTGAGAACCTTTGCTTACAGTCTAAAATCTTTTGGGGAACTGTGCTCTTCGTTACCTTGGAGCCCATTAAATTATCTAGCAATTTAATTTTTTATAAGCAAAACAAAACATTTTGTATTCAAATGTGTCACTTGAGCCACTCGTAGCTCCATCTAGTCAGAACTCTGTCTTTGCTAATATTCTTCACTACATTTTCTTGTAATTTTATTTACCAGACCTTTACAGTGGAGAAAAGTACCAACAGCAGCAGCCATCATCAGCAGGCTTGACGCAAATTAGGTCTATGTGACAGTTTTCTTACTCCCCTAGTACGATGAATGCAGTCATTTTACAAGGCTCACCGTTCCTGGAAAGGTTATTTTTGCTAGAATGTCCAAAAATCAGCCTCCATCTCTGTCAGTCCTAGAGGTTCCTGAATCTTGCTTCTTGGTTTTCCTCTGCTTCTACAGCATTCCAAGTGTATTTTGATTACAATTAAACCTTTTAAAACATTTCTGTCCATTCATTTTCTCACTGCACTAAATGTCCACGCCTTTCTTGCAAGTCTAATAAGAAGAGCATTGCCCTCATGGGCACATGTGTATTCCTATTACCAGCTATGTATGTTTGGGAAAATACTTGGTCTCTTTCAGCCTCAGTTTCTTATCTGTATAATGGGAGTATAATCTCTGTCTCACAGGGGTATTTTAAGAATCAAATGTGACAGGGAAGGCCAAGTCTTCAGCTTAGTACCTACTAAAACATGTTCAACTCGTAGGAACTATTTTTGTGGTGATGATGGTGTCTAAGAAGCTCTTGGAATCCTAGGCAAGGAGAGAAGACCATGATCAAAATGAGAGATTCACCCAAGCTACAGAACCCAACCCAACTAACCAATAGAATGTAATTCCTTCTGTCTGTACATGGTTTCACTGATGTCTCCATTACTCTTGTCCTGTACTATTTAAGGATGTCTCAAGAGAGAACATTGTAGGTCAGATTGCTGCTCTACACGATAACTTTTGCAGAAATAATTGGTGACCTAATTTTTGGTACTGCATTTTATATTTACATGGTGATGTGGCATGTCTATGATGCACTATTCAATATGTAGAGACTTGGGAATAATTCATTTAGGCTTAATTTAAAATGGAACTTGATTTAAGTACAGGATTACCGTTACAATAGATACTAGGTTGGATTTCTTTGGTGTTTGTAAACCTTAATTCTAATTGCCATCTGGTTGATGCCTTGTGAGAGCATGCTTATTTACAGCTTAAACCAGTCCTTACAATACCAACTTCTCATCTCACTCAACACAAAGGGTTTTGGAACATTGCCTTCCATCGGACGAGGTGGGCCTCCACAGGAGGCTCCTGCAGCTTTTCAGAGCTGACATTAGTTTGGAAAAAATAGTCCAGCTGAAAAGCAAAACCCAAATCAAAACTAGACCTGGAGAACTCTATCCTTAACTTGGTATGTTAATTTACCATGACTGCAATGAAATAGTATAAGTATACAATACTACTATATCTATAGCTGTGTAGACAATTTATGTACATCAAGTTCAATTTGTTGCATCAGTTATGTGTGCAGTTTCTACAAGCTAACAGTTTTGTGTATTGGTCACCAACATGTATGTGTCTGTGTTCACAAGTGTGTGTGAGTTTCTAACATATTAATTTCACTTAGCAAAAACTGTATATTTATTGTGTATAACATGTTTTAAAATATACATATTTTATGGAATGGCTAACCTCAAGTGTGTGTTTATACATGTTTTTGTATAGGAATTAGAATAGTTTTTTTTTTTGTTTGTTTCTTGTAATTCACAGAAACAAATCTTGAACAATCATTGCAATACAATAAACATAAAGCATAGTTTCATTTTCCCTAAGTATTTCTATTAAAAACCTTTTTAAATTAATGTGACAGCTTTATGTTCTGCCTTTTCTCTTGAGGTCTTGAAAATAGAGTTTTATTTTCTATATCTCTGTAGTTTAATAAGCTAGTGACATAAGCTAGGCTATTAGATTTAATATTTGCTAACTCCAGGCAAAGCCTGAGCTCTGTCTTACAGGGTTTCTCTCCTCTGTCCCTCAGGGAGCTTATATCTTCGCACTAATGAGCTAAAAATGTAAAAACAGTAAAGTGCCAAGACATGCATGGGGTCATGGCTAGTGGTATGCGGATTGCTCACACATGTATCTTACGTAGTCACTTGGACTTACTGCCATTTCTCTCATTCTCTGTCTTGAGATTCTTATTATGTATTTCTCCTTCTCCATTTACCAGTGTTCAGAAGTCAACATCTAAAAAATAAATCACTGTAACCTGTTAAAATTTATACTGCAGAATGCAGATATAGAGATATTTAACTTTGTTTTCTAAAATTAACTCCACTTGGTGTTGAGCTTCCATTTCTATTTATGGTGGAGGAAAATAAAATTTGTCTTACCTTTCCAAAGTAATTTGTTCTCTTCCTTTACACAATTTAGGTTTTTTATAGGGCAATGAGTCTAGGGTTATTTTCTCCCATTTCGCCATCCCTTTCCTTTTCTTGGGGAAAATGGGGAAGCTTCCATCACACCATGATGGTGGAGTAGGGTGTCAGGGAAGTCCTCTGGGTTCCTTCAGGCCACTGTGTGTGAAGAAACTAGATTTGCTTAGTCTCTGAGCATTGGCGAGCGCCCAGTGCTAGTGTCCCTAGAGTCTGCAGTGGCCTCAGGCTTCAAGTTCCAAAACTCTGCGCACATCTGCTTTCGCTTTACTGTGGTCCCCAGGTATCTTCCCTATGCTTTTCTCAGTGACTTAGCACTATGCTTTTCTCTTAATTCTTGGCTTCTCCCTTTGTAGTTTCTTCAGTCCATACCATAATTTACAAAGCCTGCCTCCCTGCCTGCCTCCCTCCCTCCCTCCCTTCCTTTGTTTTTTTAAAAAATATTTATTCCATATTCTGCAACTGACATTAATAATCTTTATGCTGCGTCTTTCAGCTTTGTCTCATTGGGCCTCCTAAATCCATCCTCTCAACAAAGACTGGCTCTTACAAATACAAGCTCTGGCTCTTACAAGTGTTGTTTCTGACGTGGCCATTAAGAGTTCATTTTCATTTTGAAATTTATGAGTAGAGTATAATTGTATTTGCTGCATTCTGCCTTTCGCTTGAACCAATGGATGCCACAGCTTCAAGGAGTATGATGACTGTCAAGAATTGGAGAAAAGAAATTATATCAAACAGCATTTTAGAATTATTTGATCTCATTACTTTAAGCTCATGCATTGCAGATCTTACATATTTGTTTTGTTCAGTATTGTTCATAGAGTATTTTGGTGACTTTTGGACTTTCATATCCATTAGGTAGTGCTTCTTTCTCACAGTCTGTTGACCTTTCAATCTGGTCATAAAATAGTAAGGTGATGAGGATAAATGAAATATTTACTGATATTTATTGGCAAATTTCTACGATTTCAGACATGTCGAAGAGTGTTTACAATGACTTTTATTCTGTGTGATTAAAGTAACTACAGTTGATTTTTTTAAATGTGTAAATTTTTAAAACTACAGTTTCATAGAAAGTAATTTAAAAACCTACAGTGTAGGTGTTGATTTGTGACACTAAATTATACATGAGTTTTTGTTTTATATAGACATTTGGAGTTTGCTGTATTATTCCCAAAGCTGTGGCAATTATCTGTAATGGTTCAGAGTAAAGAGGGGGCATAAACACAAATGCTGTTTCATTCAATGTAGAATTTGAAGGGAGAAAAATTGATCAAATTTTCTAACTATGGAGACAACCTCTTGAGTGCCCTATACAT
This sequence comes from Piliocolobus tephrosceles, assembly GCF_002776525.5. Classification (NCBI taxonomy): domain Eukaryota; kingdom Metazoa; phylum Chordata; class Mammalia; order Primates; family Cercopithecidae; genus Piliocolobus; species Piliocolobus tephrosceles. The sequence goes on along the minus strand of NC_045447.1, from coordinate 85,329,001 downwards.
ACACATTTGATGGTGATGAAATGAGAGCATGGTGAAATGAAGCCTTGGCTTAGTAGCATGGAATCTAGCACGTATTAGCTATTGAATATGTATAAATCACATTGAATCAAATTTCAAAGTTCTACTTAAGGCATTTGATTGAGGATCCAATTTGGTCCTGAGAACATGAGTCAGTAGTAGCGGGTATACCCCTAAATGCTGAATCCCATATATCTTATATATCCGATTATTGGCTTTAGAAGTTTTTGTCCATTTCAGAATTTAAAGTGATATTTGAAATAGATCATTCATGTTTTCACAGAAATATAAAGGAATTTAATATTTATGAAGCATCTAGTATATGCTAGGTACTACATTAATAGCTTATACGTATATGACGTTTCATTTAGTCCCTATTAGGTAGACAGTTCTTACAATAATAATAATAAAGCACTTTATAATGAAGCAACTGGCTCACAGCCCAGCTGGAATTTAAAAACTAGGTTTCTCCCCACACCCTATTGCCAAACGCAAAAATCATCTTCATACAATCTTTCCCCTTATAATCTGAGCAGCAGCTGACGTTTGAATAAGGTGATATTTTTGAAAGATACACATAGAGAAAAGTTAACCAGATAACCAACAAACTGATTCATTAAATACATTTTTATAATACTATGTTTTGCTATATGATATTTAGTCTGAGTCTTCATATATATGGCTTCAGTATGTGGCTTCAGAACTGAGTGTAAGTGATTTTGAAAACAAGCACAGTATGTTGGTACATACTCAGTGACTCTTGGGAATTAAGAATAACAGTAGTCAATGTATAAAGCATCAGTTTTCCCTCCTGGGAATTATTTTAGAAATAGGACAAACTTTAGAAGGGAAATATTTCTATCTATAAAGTGAAAAATTACTCATAATACCATTCAGGTCCCCAAACATTCTTTGGGTGCTTTTGGGTAGGGTGCTATGTCACTTGATCAGAAGACAAAGATGAATGAGGTGGGATCTCTTGCCTCTAATCAGACATCAATCCTAATTAAAACATTTTGGTACCTGTTGCCCTGAGACAGTTCCCTGAGGGCAGGTATTCTGTTATCCTACATTTCTTCTTACGCTTTTAAATGGCATAGACATAGGAAGTGCCCTATACGTATTCATTTGATGGTGATGAAATGAGAGCATGGTGAAATGAACCCTCGGCTTAGTAGCATGGAATCTAGCACATATTAGCTATTTAATATGTGTAAGTCACATCGAATCAAATTTCAAGTTGCTACTTAAGGCATTTGTTTGAGGATTCAATTTAGTCCTGAGAACATGAGTCAGTAGTAGCGGGTATCCCCCTAGATGCTGAATCCCATATATCTTATACATCTGATTATTGGCTTTAGTAGTTTTTGTCCATTTCAGAATTTAAAATGACATTTGAAATAGATCATCTAGGGATTGCTTACACAGTTGTAAGAAAGAAAACTGGCAAGGCTTTTATTAGCAAACTTTTATATCATGAAGATTGACCTTTAATTAACTCAAGGTTCTAAATTGGTAAGTGTGAGGAAATTCCTGACTTAGAATTATGGTTAATCTTTTAAACCAACATCGTCTTTAAAAACAAACATACACAAGGAAGTCTTGCTGTATTCACCATTCAGGGCATTGTTTTGAGTTAACAATACTGAGTTAAAAAATAAAAAAAGGCTTAATGTCAAAAGTTGCGGTTAAGTGTGTAAGTCTTCTATTTACTTCCTCAGTCTACATTTTGACAAAATAGCATGCTTAGGAAGGCACTAACAGACCTAATATAAGCTAAGAAATGCATATATTTCACAACTGAATGGAAAGAAGAATAAAATTAATTTATTAGCCCATTAATCAGCAGCATCCCTGTTGTGGGCTTCCATGATAGTATCATTAAAACCAGCTCGCAGATTCATGCATTTCGAGAGTGTGTTTTGACCACCAATAAGAATATATTTAAATTTTTACTAAGTTAATGTTTCTAATGTTTATAAAGTTGCTGTTGCTTTGGTTACCCTGTGATTAATACTGTTTCACCTTCCTTTTATTTATAGACACCCTTTTATCTTTAAGGACCATGAAATAAGTAACAGTGTCAGTGACATCTTGGTTCTTTATAGCTCCAAGCACAGAGATAATTGTCAATTCGAATTTCCATTTACTCTTTACATGTGGGTTATGCTATCTGGCAGCAGATGAGACAGCTCCTAGCTAACTTCACTAGACTTTCCTAGAAAGACCTCCGCTGTTGAATGTCTCCTATATAAATATGCCCTCTTGTGGATTTTCATCCCATTTTCTCTCTCCTTTACATTATAATAAATCTATTTAAGCTTAGTTAACTTTTGCCCTCTTATCTGGAGTGTGATCCTTAATAGTCATTTTTTCCCACAAATTTTCAGTTTCTTTATTTATAAATGTGCACAAGGCCATTTTAAGGGAAGGTATACAGCGTTAGCCAACAAAAAATAAGATACAAAGTTTGTTTGCCAACCCAACAACTTTTACATGGAAAGTTCTTTGATTTTTATGAGAACTGAGAGGCGCATTTCACAATATAACGAACCACCGAACAATTACATAGTTAACAAATTAGAATAGTTTCTATTACTTTAACATTTCTCTTCTCTCCCTCCCTCCCCTCTCCTTCCTTTTCTTCTTTTCTCCCTTCCTTCCTCCCTTCCTTCGTCTTTTTCTCTTTTATTTTCCTTCTTCCCCCTAACTTCCTATTTTTTCTCTTTCCTTTCTGAGTTTCAATTTCCTCATTTGTAAGATTGGGAGAATATTAATACAGATATAGTAGGAGAGTTGTTAGAATTAAGAGATTAACACACACTAGCATTTACCACAGCACTAGGCACAGAGTTAAGGGTTAGGTCAATTTGGGGTGATTGAAATAAATACATGACTTTTGTGCATCTCAGTCTGAAACACATTCAGACTTAGAATTGGAGAGCCTTGATAATCTGAAGAATCCTAATGTTCTTTGGTTTACTTAAGGTATTTAACCTTGTCAGTTGCAAAGAGAATGCAGTCAGACCTCTTGGCGTCTATCTTAGCCTGTACTCTGCAAGCACAATCAATGGTTTTCATCATTCAGAAGGTATGTACTAGAAAGTTCTGGTCTTGAGTAGAAAAAATATTTTCTGGGTTCAACATTGGAACACTAAATTCAGCAGTCTCTTTTTTATCCTTTCTTTAAGGCAAAGATTTATCTAGTATTACCTTCCTGGAAATGAGAGGAATAAAATACAGAGTTGATTCTCGTATCTAGGAAAGTAGGACGATGTCAAGTATAAGTTGAACTGATTCTTATTCTCATGTTAGTTTTTGATTTGGTGTCTTCTTTTAACCTTATAAAAGAGGTTTCATAAAAATACTGAGATTTATTCTGCAGGTGAAAGCACATTTGCCTAGTGACGCAAGTACTCTGAAGGAGGCCTGTTTTGAGCTAGAGAGAGATTGAGAGAGAGCGTGGAGGTGACATTAGAAGGTGTCTCCTGTGTTGCTACCTGCAGTTTGCTCTTGGGCCCTGGCCAAGCAGTGATGGGGCATCTGTTTGGACTCTAAATTCCTATTATCGTGAGAAACAGATTTTTTAAAAAAGAGTATATGGTGGCATAATTAATGGGATTAGTGAAGTATGAAGTACCATATTTATTATATACTGCTGCTGAAATGTAAAACCATAAATCTTTTTATCTTCATGTATGTAAAAAAAAAAAAAATATGACCAGGTTATTTTGAATGTCCTTTCTTGTGCCATGATAACTTGGGAAACCAGATTTTACTGTGCCCAGGACCATATTCATCCCTTGAGCTTAGACAAATATCTCAGTGCATGAGTTTCTTGATCTTCACAATAGGAAATGTTGGACTGACCCAACCAGATGTATGGATTATACTTCCTGATGAGAAGCAAAACAAACAAGCAGCAAAAACAAACATTAAGGATTTCCAGATCAAACAAGGTTGAATATATCTTATATTCTGCTTTGATATTCATAATGACACACTATTAAAGACTGAAGATATCCTGCAGTAAATAGTCATGTTTAGATTTGACTCAGTTTGTTAGAGGAACTTTTTTTTTTTTGATGACAGAGTTTACTAATCATACTGTGGACTACTCAGCCTCCCACAGATTTTAGACTAGAGTACCTCTAAATTCCAACTGTAAACATTTTGATGCTATGTTTATGAAATACAATTTAAGAGACCAGTATGAGTTGGTAGTCACCTCTTTAAGTCTGCTCAACTATGCACCATTCACCTTTTATTGTTTAAAAGGGTCAATTACATTACAGATATGCTAAGGAAACTGAAATTGGGCAGTCAGGAGGTCAAGAGAAGGAATGTGGAGCCAAGACTGCTTGGATTCAAACTCTGCTTCTGCCACTTACTAGCCATGAGACCGGGGGCAAGTGAAGCAGCTTGGTCCTTCATTTTCGATTGATACGTTTTGGCTGTGTCCCAACCCAAATCTCATCTTGAATTATAGTTCCCATAATCCCCACATATGGTGGGAGGGACCCAGTGGGAGGTAATTGAATCATGGGAGCAGTTTCCCTCATGCTGTTCTTGTGATAGTAAGTTCTCATGAGATGTGATGGTTTTATAAAGGGCTTCCTCCTTCACTCCAATCTCATTCTCCTTACTGCCACCATGTGAAGAAAGACGTGTTTGCTTCCCCTTCCACCAGGATTGTAAAGTTTCCTGAGGCCTCACCAGGCCTGCAGAACTGTGAGTCAATTAAACCACTTTCCTTTCTAAATTATTCAGTCTCACAGTTGGTTATAGCAGCATGAGAATGGACTAATACATCGATCATCAAGCAAATGAGCATGATAATAGCACTTACGTCTTAGGGCTCAGATCAGGAATAGTGCCCATGAAGAGTTCTGTCACTGTGTTGACCAACTTCTACTTCTATGGTAGAAAATAGTAAGCATTTAACTTATTTTTTTATTTTTTAGTTTTTTGAGACGGGATCTCACTCTGTTGCCCAAGCTGGCATGCAGTGGCATGATCATGGCTCAGTGAAGCCTCAAACTCCTGTGCTCAAGGGATCTTCCCATCTCAGCCTCTCAAGTAGCTGGGACTACTGATACATGCTACCGAGTCAGGATTGTTTGTTTGTTTATTTACTTATTTATTTGTAGAAATACAGTCTTGCTATGTTGAGCTGGCTGGTCTGGAACTCCTGGGCTCAAGCCATCCTCCTGCCTCAGCCTCCCAAAGTGCTGAGATTACATGTGTGAGCCACTGCACCTGGCAGCATTTAAATTTCAGAGACTTGAGATACATGTTCATGCTTCACAAGATAAATTACAATACTTTTGTTAAAGAAAAAGGAAGCCAAAATAGATTTCAAACCATGATGGAGTTAATTTACTCTCCTATGATCATTTAAAACAAATATTTTATCATAGCTAATCACTTGTATTTTTTTCATGCCTTCTAAGATTCAACATTTGGCATGAGTGCTCCTTCTACAACAGTACTCTGTCTATTGTAACTCCAGAATTTTTAATTTCTGTTTACAGGCCTGACCATCATCACCTCCCTTGAATGAATACCTCCTACCTTGCGGAGCATCATGTTAGTTGTGTAATGAATCAGCAAGGTTTATATTCAGAGACCTATATTGATCATACAGTTATGCATTTAGCAAAAAGTATTATGAGATATATGTACACAGGTGTTTGTAACAAAAGCATAAAGAATAGCATTAAATAAACACCTCTATTTTTAATATCCAGGTTATAAAAGTAGAACATGATCAGTACCCTTGACATTTCCTGTGTACTCTCTTACAGAGATAATTACATCTAAATTTGGTATTAATAATTTCCTCTTCTTTATGTCCCTAAATGATGTAAGTTTAGCTTTGCCTGTTTTTGTCCATTTCATATAAGTGGAATCATATTATGTATATTGTTCTGTGATTTGTTTTTCACTTTATGTTTGAGACTCATCCATGTTGATGAACATACTCAGAATCAGTTGTGCTCACTATGATAGAGAATTCGATTGAGTAAATCACAATTTAATGCTCTGTCATCTTGTTGATGAATATCTGAGCTTAGAGGTTTTTGCTATAATGAATGATGTTTTTGTGGACATTTTCTTATGTCTCCTAGTACACCCGTGCAAGAGTTTTTCTGGGGTTTACACTTGGAATTAATCATAGGTTTATACTTGGTCATTGAATATTCTCATATTCAACTCTACTATGCAATAGCAAGTTGTTTCCCACAGTGATTATATCAAAAGACATTTTCCTTCAGTGGTACATAAAAATTCATGGAGCTTTATATCCTCCTCAATATTGTCAAGAAGATTGTCAGGCTTTTTAGGTTTTGCCAGTTTGGCAGGTGTGAAATGGTGTCTCCTTGGGATTTTAATTTGCATTTCTTTGCTTACTAAAGAGTCTGAGCATCATGTCATAAGTTTATTTGGCATTCCAATTTCCTCTTCTGGGAAATGTTTGTGTGTGTTTCTATTAGCTTTTTTGTTTTCGTCTTGTTGATTTATAGGAGTTCTTTTTATATAGGTGCAGTTTTGTTTGTCATATGTACAGCAAATATTTTCTCTGTTTTTGGATTATTGTTTCATGGTTCTTCTTGATTAACAGAAGTTTTCCATTTTAACAAAATTGAATTTATCAATCTTTTTTTAAAAAAATTGGTACATAAAATATTATTACAATATCATAAAGATAATCACCTACATTTTCTCAGAGATCCTTACTCTTCACATTAAGGTCTTGAAAGAGATTTTTGCATTTATTCCAAGAAGGAATCGATTTTGTATTGCGTTGTTTGTTATTGTGTGGATTTATAATTCTGCATAATTTATTGAGAAATCCATTCCTCACAGCTATGCAGTACCAGCTCTATCACATATGAAGTCTCTACATACGCATGAATCTGTTTCTAGTTCTGTCTCATTCCATTGGCCTATTTGTTTATCCTTAAGACAATATCATTGTTATATTTTTATAATGAGTCTTAATAACTGGTAGGGATATTTTTTCAACATATTCTTTGTCCTTTACTCATACATGAAAATACTTGGAATTACTCTGTCAAGTTCTTTGAAACATCCTTGGGATTTCTACTGAAATTGCATTAAAAGTATAGATCAATTTGGGGGAGAAGGTTGATACCTTTACAATATGGAGCATTTTTTTTCACAAGCATAGTATATCTCTCCATTTATTTAGGTATCAGAGTCTTTCAAAAAATTTTGAACTTTCTACATATAGGATTTGCACATCTTCATATTACATTTATTCCTAGGTGCCACCAGCCTTTTTTATTTGCAAAGGATATATTTTAAAATTGCATTTTTCTAATTTATTCTATTTAAAAGCAGTGTACTTTATTTTAATAATTTGGAAATGCTTAAGTTTTCTATGCATAAAATGTCCATGAATAATGGATGTTTTATTTATTTACAAACCATTCGTGTGTTACCTTTTATCTAGACTTATTGCATTGACTTACAATTAAAATTAATGTTGTAAGGAAGTGATAGTGGGCGTTTTTTGTGTGTCATTTCAAAGGGAATAATTTTAATATTTCACTATTGAAAAGATAATTACTGTAAGGTTTTTTTGGTAGATACCCTTTATCAAGATGAAGTTGTATTTTATTTATTGTTTTTAAAAAGTTTTTATTATGAAGTGATGCTGAACGTTAAAGAATGCTTTTTACCAGATATACTGGGATGAATATGTAAACTTTTCTTTCTTTGAACTGCAGCTGTGTTGACTTAAATTTCTGGATTCTAATGTTCAACCAACTTTATATTCTCGAGATAAACACAATTTGGTCATTTTGTATTTGCTTTTTTGGGCATTGCTGTGTTTGATTTGCAATTTTAGTTTAATGATGATATATAATCATTCGTTGATATATAAATGATTATGATTGGCCTCTTATTTTTCATTTCTGGTGTCGGTATCAAAAGTTAGACTTGTAAAAAATTTGGAGAAGTATTTCTTCCCCTTTTCTGTTCCATAGAAATTGTAGTAATATATCGAGGTTATTGATTCCCCGAAGGTTTGTAGAACTTGCTGGTAAAATGCTCTGGGTATGATATTTTCTTTGGAAAATCTTAAACAGCTAACTTAGGTTTAAAAAAACGTTATTAGGATTATTCTAATTCTCTATTTCTCCTATCTCTTCTTAATAAACTGATAGTAATACTGACTTAAGTCACTTTTAATAATTCACACATTTCTAAGAATGTTCTTTTTACCATATTTTCGTAGTTTATTGTTTATAACATCTTGTATTACTTTCATTTCTGATATTTCTCCCTCTTTAAAAAATCAGTATCTTTTAGAGACAGCTCAAGATTTTTAGCCATTAAAAACAGATTAACTCTGTTAATTCTCTCATATGTTCTTTTCTGTGTTGTATTCTTTTTTCTCATCTATTTCAGCTTTTGATTGTTATTTTCTTCTGATAAATTGTTAAAAAACAATTCTCCTTTAAAATGGACTCCTTAGCCTGTTTTAGCCCTGTGTGTGTGAGTGTGTGTGTGTGTGTGTATGTATATATGCATTATCTACCTTTATTCTAAATGCGGTTTTCAAGTTTTGAAGTACTGTGTTTTCATCACCATTTGCCAGGTTTTCAACATGTCTTCTTTTTCATTATGCTTTACTTTTACATGCACTCTTTAGACGTAGATTTCTTTAATTTCTGTGATTTCTGTCTCCTTCCTCCTTATTCTGCCTGCTTTTCTTGTCTTTCTCCTCCTTTTTCCCTCGTTCGTTATTTGTTTCTAACTTAACTGTTGCAGTAGGAGAACACGATCTACATGACACTGATTATCTAAAACAGGATGAGATTTGCTTTATGTTCTAAATTACAATCATTTTCCTAAATATCCCATCTGAACTTGAGAAAAATATGCAGTCTTCCGTTACTGGTTTCAGGATTTATTTGTCCATCAGGTCAAGCTTCTGATTCTGTTATTCAAGTCTTTTCTAATTTCAATAATTTTTTTATTGCTTTATAATATCAATTATCAATGTATCAGAACCTCCCACTATGAGGGCAGCTTTGTAATTGTTTTTCGTATCTGTATTAATTTTTCTTTTGTAGGGACATATACATGTGAAAATATTACGTATTCTTGGCAAATTACATAACTTATCAATAGGTAATGACTTTCTTTTGTCTCTGCTAAGGTTTTTGCCTTAGGGTCTGTTTAGATGAGTAGTGATTAGCTTGATTCAGCTAATATTTGACTAATAAATCTTTGACAAATTTAAAGATCTAATTGGCTTTTATAAGCAATTCATGAATTGGGCAACATCTAATCTACAAAATAGAAAGAGCTCCACTGGGCATGGCAAAACAGGTGGTTTTGAGCCAGAACTATGAAAGTACAATACGAGAAAGGAGATTGGTTAACATCGGGTTACTTTGCTTGCAAGGGTGAAAGCGGAGGTTACTTCCTTGTTATGCTGGCTCAGGTATACTGGGCCTCTTCTGATTGATTGTTGTGAATCTCCCAATTTTGGAAAAACTGGTATGTTTGGGGATTTTTCTGTATTTTAAGATTTCAGTTTAATTATGTGGCACTTGACAGGATTGTCCCCATTTTGGTTTGGTCTGCTGAGGCCTGGTACAGGAGCTCAATCCAAAGTAATGGCCTCACATAAGTTTTATTTATCAGCATTTTCTCTTTTAAATGTTTGTCTTTGTTAATAGTATATATTTGGATTTTATCTTTTTTGAATCAGATATCATCTGTGTTCTTAGAGAGTTTAGTTCATTTACTTTGATTATTGATGATATATCTGTCTTCATTCCTAACATATTGTTTGTGTTATTTTCTTTTTTCCTTGCCTTTTTGTACTTTCTTCTCTTTCCATTCTTCTCCATTAGTTTAGATTTTATACATTTATGTCATTCTTTTAGGTCCTATACAGTTTGATAAACATATTTAACAAAGCCTAATAAATATTTTGCCTCCTCCCAAACAGTATAAGGGTTTTAGAATGATTTCAGGTGAATCAATTTCTTCCTGACTTGTACAATTGTCTTGGATTTTAGCAATATGTTGATTCTTCTAATTCTATGAGACCTGTTTTATTTTTCTATATTATTTTGAGCATGTGTCTACACATTTCTCTTGTTCACAATTTCTTGAATTTTATACATTGCTTTTGAGGTATTTTTTTTTCTAACATACATCCTTTAGAAAGGTCTTTAGAGAGTCTCCTATTTCTTTCTTTCTTTTTTTTTTTTTTGAGACGGAGTCTTACTCTGTCGCCCGAGCTGGGGTGCAGTGGCGGATCTCAGCTCACTGCAAGCTCCGCCTCCCGGGTTTACGCCATTCTCCTGCCTCAGCCTCTCGAGTAGCTGGGACTACAGGCGCCCGCCACCTCATCCGGCTAGTTTTCTGTATTTTTTAGTAGAGACGGGGTTTCAGCATGTTAGCCAGGGTGGTCTTGATCTCCTGACCTCGTGATCCGCCCGTCTCAGCCTCCCAAAGTGCTGGGATTACAGGCTTGAGCCACCGTGCCAGGCCAAAAGTCTCCTATTTCTAAGCTCTGTTTCTGTTGGTCTGAAAATATCTTGGTTCTACCCTCATTCTATTGGACATTCAATTATTGCAAGTATTTCTTTCTCAGTATGTAAAAAATATTATTCCAAATACTGGCTTCAAGTTTTGCAAACAGAAATCAACATTCATTATATTCTTTTTCATTTGTAGGTCTCTCTCTTTTTTTTTTTTTTTTTTGCCAATGTTAATATCTTTCCTTTTTTTGGTATTCTGAAGTTGCATTACAATATATTGGTGAGTTTCTTCTTATTTTTTCCTGTACTATCTTAAACTGCTTAAATATATAACTTGGTGTCTTACAGTTTTGCAAAAGAGTGTGTCACATTACCTTTTCACATATCACCTATGCCCCATCATGTCTTCTCTTTTGTGAGCTTTGAATAGATACATTTTTCATTTTCTCATTCTGTTCTCCAGTCTCTGAGCTTCCCTCCTTTTCTGGTATTTTTTAAATTGACATAGCATAGTTGTACATATTTTAGGGGTACATGTGATATTTTGGGATACAAGATTATAATACATAATGATCAACTCAAGGTAAATGAGATATCCATTACATAAAATATTTATCTTTTCTTTGTGTTGGGAACATTTCAAATCTTATCTACTTATTATCTAGCTTTTTTTTTTTCTCTGTCACCCAGGCTGGAGTGCGGTGGCGCCATCTTAACTCACTGCAACCTCTACCTCCCGCAGCCTCCCGAGTAGCTGGGATTTCAAGCATGAGCCACCAGGCCCGGCTGATTTTTGTATTTTTAGTAGAGATGACATTTCACCATGTTGGCCAGGCTGGTCTCAAACTCCTGACTTCAAGTGATATGCCTGCCTTGGCCTCCCACAGTGTTGGGATTACAGGCGTGAGCCACTCTGCTTGACCCTATCCAACTGTTTTGAAACATACAATAAATTATTATTAACTATGATTTTCCTACTATACTACTGAACACTAGAACTTGAGCTTCTGTTTTAGATTTTGTCTCTCCTTGCTTCTCAGTGCTACATGTAGAATAATTTCTTCAGCTCTAAGTGTACAAACTTTTCCTCAGGTGTGCTTCGTCTGTTAAATGCATTTATGGAGGTTCTGATTTCTACTATAGGCTTTATCTCTAGAATTTTTATTGCTTTCCTTTTTAAAACGCTGTGGTCAATTTTTGATAGTTCTTTTTCCTTTGACATACTTTCAGTATCATCTTTAATTTCTTTAAGCACATTTATAGATACTAAATATTTGTGGGGTTTGTAGGACGAATCCTGCAGTTAGCATTTTCTGCTGTCTGTCTCTCTCTCTCTCTCACTGTTTTCTTACATATTTTGTGATGCCTTTCTAAGTGTTAAAGTGTGTTCTTCTTCCAGAGAGGATTTGAATTTGCTTTGTATGTGGCATTAGAGTGCTATGTGTCCATTACATCTTTAAAATAAATGTGTATATGAGGGACTGTTGAACTAGTTACATTGTGTAAGTTGTGTTCTCCCAAAACACAACTGGACTTGGAGTTAGAAAGCCTTGGGGATTTTTTTCCCCCATTTCTACCTAGAGTCAGAACCAAGGAGATATGCACGCCCCACTGTCTCTCCCTGCAGGAGGTTTTACTTTTGTAGCTCAACCATTGGGAGCGTCCAGCTTCGTGTCTGCAGGTCTCCTGTCTGACTCCCTATCTGTTGGGCCCTAAACTTTTTTCTTTGATTTTCTTTAAAAATCTAGGCTCTGAGTCAACTCTGGATTGGCTGATTGTCCCCAGAGTAAACACTGGCTTCAGTGCTGTGCACCTTTCTGTGTCCATCCTTTATCATTTCTGGCCTCCAAGGAATTCTGTCCATTTCCCTAATAACTCAGCCCTGTGTGAAAATGCCTTTTAAAAAGTTCCACCATTTTAAATTCTTCCTTGTTACTGAATTGTGTGTTTGTGTGGTTTTTGTGTGTGCATGTGTAAAACTAGTCTGCTGTACTACCAGAAGCCAAACATACATATTTTTCAATAGGGAACTTTCTGTCATACTCAGATAAGCTTTGTCTTTTGTCTCCCTGTATGTACACATGTGCACATATGTGTATGTGCATGTATACATATATGAAAAATAACTGTGTAAACAGTACATTTTAATTTTGTTAATAATTGAACAGTTTTAGCTTTACATCCAGAAAATCGCATTTATCATAGACAATATTATGAGATTAAAAATTGTTTCTATGTTAACATGCCTTCTCCTTTTCCCTAAGGTATCTTTTACTTTAAAAGCATAATTAAAATTATGATATTAAATATTGTAAGATAAAAATATACTTACTATAAATTTCATATCGGGTTTAAAGCAAGGAATAATGGGGAAAACCTTGACTTTAAGAAAGCAAATGTTTCCAGCCAACAAAAAATATTTAGCATTTTAAAAATATTAAATATTTAATATTTTCTGTGACCGAGTCCAGTTCTAAATTGAAAAGGGATAGTTAACACAGGTCTGCTGCCCTCTAGAAGTTTAAGCTCGGACTCATTGGTACCTCTATTTGGTAATACCTGTAAATATCTGAGCAAACTGACCAAGAGTTTATAAGAATTGCTACCTCAATTGTAGAGTAGCTGCTTCCAAAATCCAAATTCCAGCTGTTACTGTGTATGTGACATCGGGCGCATTGCTCAGCCACTCTAATTACCATTTCCTCATTTATTAAATGGGCTAATGAAAATAACACATGTATAGGTCTTACGTTGCTGCTGTGAGAAACAAACGATCTTATTCAATTGATACACAGTGCATGGCTAGTATAAAGTATACTGAAGTCCAGGCTTTATTTCTCTGAGTAAATGACACATTCTATAATTCTGGAGTTGTAGTTTTTTTGTATATTGAAATCCAGCAGTTGAATTTTGAAGGCCTTCGTCTGTACCCTCCAAATTGAGAGCCTACGCTTGTCATATTTCCACTTTTCTGAAGTTGCTCAGCATTTATATATCTTATCTGTTGCCATGAGCACAGATAAATTACCCCAAATAGGATGGAATTGGTGAGGCAGCCTCATAGTGATTGCCAGTACAAAAATCTTATATGCAGCCATGAAAGCTCATTGGTGTATATTCTGAAATTCCTGAGACTTCAGAAGGGAAGGCCAGTCATTGCTTCTCCTGTGAACTATTCTATTTCTGCCTCTTCTTGGCATTTGTACAATACATACAGGTGTTGTTTCTCTTACACAATGTATTTCTCAAATTAGATGGTAAATCTCCAGAGGATGGGTATCCTGATACTATCTTATAATATATAATATAATATATAATATATAATACAATATATAATATATAGTATTATATATTCTTTATTATGCCTTGTAATTATATATCAGAATATATTATATTTTATAATATATGTCATATATCATATGATATATATATCATATATAATATATTATCATAGTATATATAATTATATATGATATATCATATATAACAATATAATATATAATATATTATAATATATAATACATGTTATATCATGTAATTAATATATGTATATTTAAAATGTTGAGAATAATCTTACTCTTGGTTCATTCATTCATTCAATCAACAAGTATTTGTTGAGCACCTAGTAAAAGATGCTTACAAAGAGAAGTTTCTAGGCTCTGGGGTATTTACCAGTGAACAAGATATAGAAGATTCTGCTTTTACGGAATTTACATTGGCTTAGAGGGAGACAGGAAAATGAACAAGTAAATGAACAAGGTTTGTAAATAGTGGTCAAAGAATGCTTCTGTGAGAGGTGACATTTGAGGTTTGAATTAAACAATGTGATGCATCTGAAGATGTGAGAAAACAATCGGGCAGGCAGAAGGGGTTGGCATTTTGAAAAACAGGAAAAAGATCAGTATAGCTGAAGCACAACAAACAAGGGGTAGAGTGGTACAAGATTAAATCCGAGATGCAGACAATGGCTAGGTTATTTAATACGTGATTTTTATCAATAGTATTCCAGGTGGAATTGAATAGAATGTTATTGTACTGACTTCTATTTCCTTTTGCCTCTTCCCCCTGAATAGGGGTTTTCCATTGCGAATCTCTTAAGTTAAAAGTAGCAAACTTGTTATTTCCTGATTCCAGTGAATATCTCTTTTCCTATCCCAGTCTTCCATACTCATTGTAACTCCTTTGGTCACAAATGACCAACAAAGCTACTTTGGTTAGTGATGTATTAAAGAATTAATGTATTAATGGGCTAGATTCTCAGGGTTGAGATTTTCCCTCCCGATGGAAGATGGATTTTGCAAAATGAGCTTTGCACATGAAGGGCAAATCACAGCAAGATTCTGGCTCCTTGCAACAAACAGATTGCAAATCGAAATAAATTACATGCCCTCCCCTGGTTTAGCTTAATTTGAATTACTATTGTCTTATATGAGTTTCCTGAATTGTTAATCATGATTTATCAACAAGTTGATCGGGAAACTACAAAACTACTAATCCTGGTCTGATGACACCTCACAAAATTGCAGTCATTCCCACACCTCCCTAACTTCTTATGAAAGGAAATTCTGAATATCTCAGAAAAAATTGTCAGACTTTCTCAAACAGATGTGGAACCCTTGATTTTATGGCTTATAGGGTTTCAGAAATGAATCTCTTTTTTTTTTTTCCTGGAAAATCACAAGGCTTTTTGCATTAAATAAAAATAGGAGAAAATAAGGATTTGAAGGAAAGTTATAGGCAAATATGAATAATTTTGTGCTGTGACATTATTAGTCTTCCTGCTTATGTAAAATGGATATGCCACTGTTTGGAAATTACAGAACATAATGGATTAATTTGCACCTGCAGAGTGATTGTCGAGGGGAGTCTAGGTGAGAGTTCTCAGTGAAGCTTGATTTTGAATTTGGTACCTACTCCAGCTGGGAAGTTAGGCTAGCGAAAACAGCAGGAACAAGCTAAATGTGTGCAGAGACTGTTGGTGGTGGTGCTTGTTCTCAGCAAAGAAAGCCTTGTATGATGTCTGAGCACTTGAGCTGGCTTGGACCAAATAGCTTAGGCATTATTTGATTTGGATTAAGTAGCCCTGAGATGAAATGGCCTTTTATTCAACTTTGTCAAACTGGGTGTGCTGGGCCTTGTTTCTCTCATGTTTGCCAAGTGAAAGGATTGGCAGCCTCGGAAACAGAGCAAGACATTTCTGCCACATCAGTCTCTCGATGGCAACAGTTTGAGCTAATAGGCAGCTTTTCAACTCTGAGGACTATACTGTTTGCTCAGTGTTTCCTTGCTTGTTTGGATACACAAAAAAGAATAGGAAGAAAAAGAGGCAAAGGCCATCTCTTTACATAATGCAGCTAGGGCCCTCTAGTGGGTGCTAGTGAGAATGCAGGGAATTTGAACCGCAATTGGAAAGATTAAATTATTTCTAACCCTCAGATACCCAGGCAGGATTCCAGGAGTTTGGGTTCAGTGGGGCCTAAAGCTTATACAGTTTTACATTGGATGGGCACTTTTAGGAGAAAATGTGAAATATCTTACTTACGTAAGTGTTACAAAAATATGCAAATATGTAAACACATTACATTACTAGGGTTCTTTTCCATCTCCCGTTTAATGAATTTCATAATAAATCCGCCTCTGGATTTACCTGTTCTATGTTTGCTGATTTTAACTAAAATGGAAGTTACGGAGAATGTATCTTTTTAAATGTTTGAGAATTGCAGCTTTTTAGTCTATAAAAGTTATTTTAAAAAAATTCAATTTACTTTGTAAGTGCGATACAAAATTCAGACTTAATTCGCAATTCTTTCTTAGGAATAATCTGGCTTTTATAGCATTTTGCAGAGTGAATAGCCTCTTTTATTTCCCAGCTGAGTTTAGAACTGTGTATACTAAGTAATGCAGAAAACATTAGTCTTTAGCTTATAAAATCTTAATTGAGTTATGGTACAGTGCAAAGTTAGCAAACATTAGTGAATAACATTGCCCTCACTAACCAGAAGAAAGTATTGTAATGATCAGCATGGTCAATTCTAATTTATGGTTTGCCTATATAAATAGATGTGTCCTATAATTAGAAATGTTATCAGAAATGTGTGAACACACCACTCAAAAGAATAACAAGCTAATATAACAGTATAAGGTTTATTAGACTCAGATTCTGAGAGGCGAGCTGGGACACAACCTGTAAGGCTGTCTGATCGAGTCTCCTCAGCCATTAGACAGATCAAGGGTTGTGTTCTCCATGTTTTCTTCACATATAAGGATGGTTGATTTTAAGGAAAAACTTAGATTGAGCTTCTTGATCTCCCCCAATGTCGAGAAAAACTACGTGAGGGATTAAAAACTCTGGATGATTATCCTGAATCACTAAATGTCTTTTAAGTTGAAATGGAAGTTAATTTTATGTTTGTAAGTAATAAATTATTTTAATTTAAAATCCAAAATAATAGCTAGCTTTTAGGTTTGCTTTTATGATGTTTCAGTACTAGTCTACGTGTCATGCTAGTGTGTATACTTTCCATGTATTATTTCCTTTATCCTGGTTAAAAAAAAAAAAAAAAAAAAAAAAAAAAACCATTGAAGCTGGCACTACAGGTGAGAACACTAAGGACCACAAAGGTTAAATAAGTTTCCCAGGGTCATTTAGCTAGCAAGTGGCAGAACCAGGACTCATAGCTGGCTTTCTGCCTCCCTATATATTGTCTGTCAGAATGCCCCAAGGAAACCTATTGGTGATGGGATGTGTGACAGATTAGTGCATTTAAAAAGGAGGAACATAGACACAATTATGAAACACAACTCTCAGAAGACAGTATCTGAACTCACATAGATATTAGATAGTGCATTTGACTCGGAATCTGAAACTCCTGAAGAGTGGTGGTAGTTAAAAATGTAAGAATAGAGCTGGGTATAGATCCAAAAGAATCAAAAGCAGAGTCTTGAAGAAATATTTGCATACCCATGTTCATAACAGCATTATTTGTGATACCCAAGTGCCCACCAACAGATGAATGGATAAACAAAGCGTGGTATAGAAATATAACAGGATATGATTTAGCTTTAAAAAGGAAGGAGGCCAGGCGCGGTGGTTCACACCTGTAATCCCAGCACTTTGGGAGGCTGAGGCGAGCAGATATGGTCAAGAGATCAAGACGATCCTGACTAACACAGTGAAACCCTGTCTCTACTTAAAACAAAAAAACAAAACAAAAAAAACCCAAGAAATTAGATGGGTGTGGTTGGGAGCGCCTGTGGTCCCAGCTACTTGGGAGGCTGAAGCAGGAGAATGGCGTGAACCCGGAAGGCGGAGTTTGCAGTGAGCCGAGATCACACTACTGCACTCCAGCCTGGGCAACAGAGTGAAACTCTGTCTCTAGGAAAAAAAAAAAAAAAGGAAGGAAATGCTGACACATGCTACAGCATGGAGGAAGTTTAAGGACATCATGCTAAGTAAAACAAGCCAATGACAAAAACACAAATACTGCATGGTTCCACTTATATGAAGTATCAGTAATAGAGTCATGGAAATGGAAAGTAAAATGATGGTTTCCAAGGACTTGGAGGAGGGGAGAATGGGGGAATCGTTTAATAGATATAGACTAAATAGATATAGACTAAACTATACTATTAAATATGGTTACGATGGTAGGTTTTATGTGACGTGTATTTTACCACAATTTGATAAGAGTCCAAGAAAGGAATTAAAGATAAGAGGAGGGACCATGGTATGGCGTCTTGGGAAGCACTAGAAAGGAGGAAAGAAGGCCTAAAAGTGAGACTGAGAAAGAATGGTTGGTGAGGTAGGAAAGCTGCCATCCAGCGGTGCCCCGAGGGGTAGAGACAAACATTCTTACAAGTTCAAGGTGCTGGCAAAGCTGGTAGCATACCCATATATCTTAGGTCTCATTGACTTAAAGGTATCTGGTCACATCAGCCACTTGTAGAGTCTGATGATACTTCAGTTAGTAAATGAGTTATTTTACATTGGGAGAGGAATAGTGGGCAGGGGCAGTAACATTCCTTAAGAACATCTCTCCTGTGGTTTAAGTTCTCATGCTGGTTAGTCTCAAACAAGAAAGAGCATGCCATTAATTTTGACTTTAAATTCCTATGCAGGTGGTGCTAACAGATGTTTCCAACAATAGACTTATAAAAACTAACAATTTTATTTGAAGTTTAAACATAAATATGCACAGACTTTGCAGTGCTTTGTCATACCTCTTGTTTTTAAAAATAGCAATACCCTTTCACCTGCCTGGGGTGAGCGATCCTTTGTTTAGTTACAATTTTCGTTTCTTTTCTTTTCTTTCTTTCTTTTTTTTTTTTTTTTTTTTTTTGAGATGGAGTTTCGCTCTTGTTGCCCAGGCAGGAGTGCAATGGTGCGATCTCGGCTCACCACAACCTCTGCCTCAGCCTCCTGAGTAGCTGGGATTACAGGCATGTGCCACCACGCCTGGCTAGTTCTGTGTTTTTAGTGGAGACAGAGTTCCTCCATATTGGTCAGGCTGGTCTCAAACTCCCAATCTCAGTGATCTGCCCACCTTGGCCTCGCAAAGTGCTGGGATTACAGGTGTGAGCCACCACGCCTGGCCACAATTTTCGTATCTACAGTACCTTACCATTGTTGAGGATGTTAATGTACCCGCAAATGTGCTTTTCTCCTGTAATTTTTATGAATTTAATATGAAATTCATACAATGGCTTAGGAATCCAGCAAATTCTAAAATAATATGAAAAGTATACCTCCTCAGTTTAAGAAGAGTGTAGTTAAAATGCTGTAGACAGCAATGAAAAGGACAGAAAGACAGACGTGACTCTGAACTCCCACCAGCAGAATTAATTCGAATATATTGAGTGGATTCCACGTACTAGATACTATACCTAGGGAGACAGCAATGAACAAAATGCTTTCCCAAGGAACCTTATTCCAGAAAGCAAACAAAATATGTGAATAAAATAGATGGTAACAGATGGGGGCAAGTGATTTGGAGGTAAGGTGACCCAAGCTCTAACCTGATCATGTGTTTGGCTGGGGCCTTATGAACTGTTTTTAATGGTCATTCAACTTCTGTCACTGCCCCACTGCTAAAGTTTGCCTCTTCTTTACCCCGTGTGTCCTGAATTGCTGTTGTTTTCTCAGCTTCTTCCGTGACGCAGGCGAACCTTGAAAAGCCAGGGTCGGTCCTTGTCACATTGGCACACCTCCCAACTTTGCTTTTGTGGTCCTGACTGGTCTGTGAGAGTGCCCCTTCCTCCAGGATATTCACTGTCCATTTCAGCAAATATTTATTAAGAATGTCTCATATACCAGGCACTTTTCAGGTGCTGGGAACACAGTGGTGAACAAGACACACGTGGTCTTTGCCTGCATAGAGCTTACTATCAAGCTAGGGAAAAACAATAAAAAAAAAACATGTAAACAGTCAAGTGAATCTGATAAATGCTAGAAAGGAAGCAAATAGGATGCCGAAATAGAGAATAATAGGGGTATGAATTTAGATATATTGGTAAGAGAGTTCCTCCCTAAATGTGTGCCATTTAGGTTAAGATCTGGAGAAAGAAAGGAATTAGGCCTTGTATTTATGCATTTGTGTGTGCGTATGTGTTTGTGTGAGGGGAGGCCATGAGAACCCCATGTGCAAAGACCCTTAGCTAAGGGGAGCAAAACCCAGCACCTGCAAGGACCTGCACGAAGGCTTTTGTCTCACGGAGTCAGTGTTGGAATACAGGTTGTTCTGAAACTGTTTCTTAAAGCTAATGCTAAAATCTTATTTGACTCCATTATTTAATTTTTTCTCCCACAAATCCTCTCTCAAAAATCCAGGTATTTTTTTTGTTTGTTTGTTTAAATGGCCTGTTGCTGTTGTTAGCTTTTTCTTTAGGGGAAAGGGTGCCGACTTAGCCAGAGACTTCTGTAATTTGTAGGGCTGCTTTACTTGTCATAGCAATCACATATAACCTACATATATTCCCATTGGGAAATTTTCCACGTGGGGAATATTTTACTACATTCTGTTGAAACAAAATTTCAAAATCATAATGAGACTTCCCTAATGAAATTTTCCTCCAGAAATAGGCAGTAAATCTTAGTGGTTCACATGACTGCAGGACCCACCATATGGCATTCACGTGCCGGAGATGCTGGTGTCCATCACTGGGGGAAACTGCTTAGTTGAAACTATCATGTTGGAAATCGTCTATCAGTAAAACATAATTGGTTTTACATTACACAGTAAAACTGGAGGACCTTAGCATACATCCCTTTTTTTTTTTTTTTTTTTTTTTTTGAGACGGAGTTTCACTCTCATCACCTATGGTGGAGTGCAAAGGCACGATCTCGGCTCACTGCAACCTCCGACTCCGGAGTTCCAGCAATTCTCCTGCCTCAGACTCGTGAGCAGCTAGGATTACAGGAGCCTGCCCTGATGCCCAGCTAATTTTTGTATGTTTTAGTAGAGATGGGATTTCATCATGTTAGGCTGGTCTCGAACTCCTGACTTCAGGTGATCCACCTGCCTCGGCCTCCCAAAGTGCTGGGATTATAGGCATAAGCCACCACCCCCAGCTGGGATAATTTCCATCAATGCTGGGTATTGGTACCTTTGAAAAAATATCAATCAGCATTGCTCCCAAATCATCTCTCCCCGTCTATGCTGAGTCCTCTCCTCCAGGCTCTTCCTTCCTTAGAGGTTGTTCTCTGAGCCTGCTTGGGGGCTGCGGGAACCAGCACTTCCAAACTTTCACACCAGGGTTCTTTCTAGGCTGCCACAGATTCCCTAGCAGCCCTCCATGTTATGCCAGGCTTATTAAATGGCTTCACATCCTTCCAAGATGCTTGCCACAAACACATGTGCAGGGTAAAAACATACAATTTCATTTTTTTACTCCTATAAAATTTTCCTTTTAAGTCTAGATTTCAGTTTCTTTTAAAAATACTTTATTTTTCAAAACTGCCAGATGAACAAATATTTAACTACACCCTCTATTGCCTTGGAGAACGTCAGTAAGCCAGCACACCTTTGAGCTCCATTGTGTAACTATCCATATTTGGAGATTTTTTTTTTCATAGTATATTTTCTACCCAGCAGATCTGGCTCCAACTGTTGATATTTTCACAGGAAGGGGTTGCCCTCCTCTGTCTGTGTACGCATTTCGGGCTTAGTAGCTGGGCCAAAGGAAATATTTGTAGTAAAGGCTAATCTGTTAAAGAAATCGAGCTCCTTTCATTTCCACTATGGGGTATTCTTCAAAATTTGAAGAAAGAAATGAGCATAAGTGGTCATTGGTGTTCTTTTCTTCTCCTTTTCTTCTATTCTCTTTTCTTTTCTCCTCCCTCCCTCCCTCCCTCCTTCCCTCCTTCCTTCCTTCCCTCCTTCCCTCCTTCCCTCCTTCCTTCCTTCCTTCCTTCCTTTTTTGTACCTGAACAGGGTAAGTTTGGTGAGGAGAGAACTTCACATGAGTCTTACCAACCTGATGACCAAAAGAGAAGTACCTTCTTACGGCATTAGTATGCATTTCTTTGATTATCATTGTAAGGGACTATTTCTGCTTATACTTGCTGGGCACTGGAATTTTCTCTTCCTTTTAGGTTTGACATTTTTTTCTTGATAGGTAAGATTTCTATAATATATGTGTTACATGTGGATATCTCAATATGTAATCATTAACCCTCTGTCATATATGTGTCCAGTTTATTTCTAATAAAATGTCAGTCTATTCCTTTCTGTCAGGTTGAGCCATGTAATTACTGTTTCTGTCCATCAAACATGACAAAAACCCCAGCAATGACATACGGTTCAATCTAAATAGTTTATAAGCCTTTGATGTGAAATCTAGAGAGTTTGTATTAATCTTAGATTATTTAATGTTGCATATGTAGTTTTCCTCATGCCTGATAACATATACTGTTTAAGAATTGTGTTTCTTTGAAAATTAACACTTTATTCCTCCTTTTAGTATTAGACTCCCTTCTAACATGGTTCGGCTTTATCTCATTTGGTATCTTTTGCATTTGTTCTGATTCTAGCACTGTGGTGCTCTTACCTTTCCCTAACTTCTTTGAGATTCCATTCAAGAATCACTCCCTTTGGGAAGCCTCTTTGACCTCTTTGGCATGGCCAAGTGCTAATGTTCTGTGCTTCTGTGGGGGACCCTACGTGTATTTCTTCCACGGAATTTACTACCTCTGCAGCGGTTGTTGATTTCCTTTCTTCTAATCTGGGATCACGTTTTATTTACTTTCAAGCGCTAGGATTTAGGGCAGTGGTTGACTCATAGTAGATGCCCAACTATTGTTCCTTTTACTGAAATTGTACTAATTGATCAGGATTTTCCCATGGACCAAGGAATAAAGCAGTTATTTCTACTGCTTAATGCTTAATGCTATGTGATACACATCCAAGGAGCTGCCCTAGTCCCAGCACTGGTAGAAATAACAGGAGCACCAGAACAAAATGTGCTATGTTATGCATTTCTATCCCACATTCTTTATAATTACTCTCCTTTCCTTTGTCTTTCATTTTTGTTTTTATATTTTTTAAAAATAACCTCCTGCTTTACAGTTAGTCTCTGACTTTGTCTCTGCATCCTCTTTTCCTGAAACACACGCGTGGAGTATGATGCTTAACTATTTCATGTGTATATGGATTACATATTGCTAAAGTATTTTTCCTGTTAGTGTCTTCTCCTTCATGTTACTTTAATACAGATTAGATATTTGTTAAAATACTGCCATTAGAAGAGTCAAATTATTATATTCAGACTGGACTGCAGAAATTTTCTATTTGGGGAGATGCTCTGCATTTTACCTGATCATGTGAATATTTTGTAGACGAATGAACCTCTTGTGTAGACTTCACATTTTCCCACCTTCAAATACTCTTTGTCATCCACATCTCTTTTTTTAAAATCAGTTAAAAAAATCAGACTTCTTTGATTTGTAACACTGATTTTTTCAAAACTTTGAACTGCCTTTTACCTCAGTATAAATGACTCATCATAAACTCTTTATAACAAACAAAAACAAAACTATTTTTATTGAATAATATAGCCTACATAGGAAAAACACAGCAAACATAAAGCATTATTAAGAATAATGAGGAAATGTACAACTATGTACACTTTACCCAGGAAAAGAAATACATTTACTCTTCCCATTTCAGACAAGCTTGAGCACATCAGGGTGGTGTGGCCGTAGACACCATTTCCATGCCAATCTCATCTTCCTTTCTGTGCAGGCCTTCAGAGGTGGCTACTACCCTGAATAGCATGTTTGTTATTCCCTTGCTTTTCTTAATAACTTTTCTTTAAAAAAAAAAGTTTTTGGATTTCCTAAATATTATTTAGTTGTATCTGTTTTTTAATTTAAGTGATGATGAAATCACATTGTGTGAATTCTTAAGTAACTTGATTATATAATTTATCATTATAGTTTTGTGATTCAGATACTTCAGTGATTATAACTGAAGTGCATTCCTTTTCATGGCACTATAGTATTACATGGTATGGGAGTATCACAACTTATTTTTTCATTTTACTTATGAGGCACACATAGGGGTTTTCCAGTTTTATTGCTATCATAAGCAGCATAATTATAAATATTTCATGCATATTTCCTGGTACATATAGGCAAAAATGTGTCAAGAATTAATACCTAGTAATAGAATTTCTGAATCAGAGACCAGTACGTGTTCAACTTTCCTACGTGATTTCCAAAGAAGTTTTACTCATTTATATATCTGCTTTTAATGGGTGAACATCCTCTTTGCTCTCTATTATGGCATTGCTTGATATTATTCTATATTTATACTTTTGCCAACCTTGTAGTCATGAATTACATCTCATGATTTTAATTTTTCTTTGATTACTAAAAAGGTCAACACATTTTAATCTGCTTATGGGTCTTTTATTTCTTCTCTCTTGTAAATTTTGTGTTTATTTCCTATTTTCTCATAGTGTTTCTTATTGATTCATGGAGCTTTTTTGTATATGCTACATAGTAATATTTATGTTGTGTCATATCCAAATTTATAGCTTACAGTTTTACTCCCTGATGGCTTTTGAGGATAGAAGTTTTTGATACAATTCCATTTACTAATCTTTCCCTTCATAACTTATCTATGTTGTGCCTTAAATAATTCTTTTACCCCCAACATAAAATACATTTCCCTAAATTGCTTTTAAAATCTTGCCTTTCACATATGTGTGCTTCATTCATCAATAATTGATTTGTTTGTATGGTTAACGAAAGGATTTTTTTCCACATATGTAGTCAGTTGTTCCAGTGCAATTTATTTGTAAAAGTTCATTCTTTCGACCGGGCACGGTGGCTTACTCCTGTAATCCCAGCACTTTGGGAGACTGAGGTGGGCGGATCACGAGATCAGGAGATCGAGACCATCCTGGCTGACACAGTGAAACCCTCTCTCTACTAAAAATACAAAAAATTAGTCAGGCATGATGGCGGGCGCCTGTAGTCCCAGCTACTCGGGAGACTAAGGCAGGAGAATGGCGTGAACCCAGGAGGCGGAGCTTGCAGTGAGCAGAGATAGCGACACTGCACTCCAGCCTGGGCAACAGAGCCAGACTCTTTCTCAAAAAAAGAAAAAAAAAAAGTTCATTCTTTCTCCATTATGAACTTACTCGTATATTGCGTTTATGCACTCACCATTCTATTTTGGGGCTATTTTGTTCTAACAAACAACTAGGGCTTTGCCTCAGGTTCTGTTTGTTAATTACTACTCCAATACCTATCTATCTTTAATAATATGGCTTTATAATTGAAGTTTGCTATCGGGTAGTTAAGTCCCATGACATTATTCCTCTACTTAATTAGTATGTATAACTATTGGAACTTCATCATTCCCTACATATTATAGAAGCAGTTAGGCTCCACATACAATACACACACACACACGCACACATCCATGTGCACACACATACGGGGTTGGAATTTTTATTGGAATTGAATTTATAAATTAATTTGTGATCAAGTAACATTTTTGCAATATTGACTATTCCAATCTGTTAACTACTTTTACTTACACTATTCTTTGGTATCTTTCAATAAAATGTTATAATTTTCACCATAGAGATCGTGCATATGATTTTTCTTACTACTGTCACTGGTAGAAAAAAATTATAATTAAAAAAGCTTAAAAAACATTTTAAAGCTTTGTTCCTGGGGAATAGAAGTTCACATGATTTATCTGCACTTATTTCATATCCAACAATCTTGCTAATTGTGTTAATAAGTCATAATTCATTGGAAGATTGTTTTTTATTGCCACAAACATAATTATATCATAGCAAATAAAGATCATTTTGCTGCTACTTTTGTAATTCTCATACTTTTATTTTTTCCTTGCCTTACTGTATTTGGCTAGGAGATCTAAAGTGAGAATGAACAGAAATGGTGATAGCAGGGATCTTTGCTTTTCTTTGCAAACTCAAAACTTTCTTCCCAAACTCAGAGGAAATGCTTTAAGCATTTAGACATTGAGAATTAGAAGGGCTCCCTTTTTCTGAGGTAGGCCTTAATATCACTTAAGTCCCTAAGAAATTAGCTAAATCACTGGAGGTGACGGATAGGATGTTAAACTAATCTAAAAGGTTGTATTTCTGTCACAAAACATACTAGAAGCTATAAGTAAAAATTAATTTCCATTATGGAGAAATAAAGTGGCATGCATACCTTGCATACCTAAGTTAGTAACAAAAGTTCATGCCCACTACACAGTGATTATTCAAGAAAATGACACTTATTCTACTGCAGAAAGCATCCTCAGGGTTGTATGTGAGCATTTGCTGGCTTTCTCTATGCACGGTCTCTTAAGGAATTTAATTGTAGAAAATGTTCCCTATTTGGAGCAGCACAGTTACAGCTTAACTAGTCTTTGCAGCATTTCCTGGGGGAAGGGAAGATGGCAGGGTGTTTTCAGGGCCCCTTAAGTGTCTGTATAAATGTGACATTAGTGGCCTTGTGTGCTCTTTCACTAGTACCTTAATAGGTATGGGAAAGTGATGGAAAGAAAACAGGACAATAGTATTACCCAGCTGTCCCATTCTGAAGGAAATCAGAGCCTCTGAAGTCTTACCCGGTAAAACTACTAAGTTCCAAGACAAACAAAAACAGAATTTTCAGCACTTGTCCTGACATAGGGAGGGTTTTCTGTAGAGTAGATGTTTTTCCCTCCTGAAATCCACTTGGAGACTATAGATGTCA
Source organism: Piliocolobus tephrosceles (assembly GCF_002776525.5). Taxonomy (NCBI): domain Eukaryota; kingdom Metazoa; phylum Chordata; class Mammalia; order Primates; family Cercopithecidae; genus Piliocolobus; species Piliocolobus tephrosceles. The sequence goes on along the minus strand of NC_045447.1, from coordinate 85,302,223 downwards.
GTCCCAAGACATCATAAATCAAGGACTACCTCTGTCTGACATACACTTGTCACAGTGGAAGTGCTCTGAGCCTTTGGAGTAGCCTGGAGCATGGGTGAACTAATGGATAACTCATACGTCTGGGAGAGGAGTGAATGAACAGTGTACAACAACCACTGGTAACAGATGAGGACACGCAAACTATGAATTTTATCCATAGACATATTTTATTTATAATTACCCAGAAATAAAAGGTGGCATATCCTGTATTATAGTCAGGGATCGAATTTGAGAGACAGGATTACTCAGAGGGGAGGGTCTTGGGGAGCACTGTGCAGAATATAACAGAGATTGTGAAGTTACTAATAAGGAGATCAAGATTAGCCTAAAGAACAGATTTCATAATGCCCAGCAGACATGCATCTAGGGTAGAGTAACCTGGGCTTTGCCCCAGGAACAAACATTAAAAAGTTGCATACATTCATTATCAAGTTTAGAGGTTCATTATCTCCCCAAAGAGTTCCAAACTGATTATAGGCACAAGTGTAATTGGCGCTTTGGGGAGTGGATTAATAGTAAGCATTGTGAAGTTCCCAAAGTCGCATAAAGTCTTCCTTTTGGTGTTATAACCTTAATGTATAACCTTACTGACACCGTTAATGACAACCTTAACAAGGAAAATACAAGTCATAATTATACCTTATCAAGTTAGCACTTACGAATTTCAACTTGGCATGCCAATGCTGTCTCTATGGTCTTATGCCAAGAGGTGAAAGAGAATAGAAGACAGGAAAACAGAATTTCTGGTGAGAAGTCAGGTGGCAGAACCATCTTTTTCTTTCATCTAACATTGTCATGTTTCTTGTCAAAATTATATGCAGCAATTATGGCTTTGCTATAGTTCTTCATTGTTGAAGAACTGTATGCATGGAACCAAACATCTATCTGATAAAGAATGGAACACAGAACAAGTAAAATTCTTACTTCTCCTTTCAACTTCAGGATTCTGGTCATGCCATATGATTGTTAGAGAATTAAAAATGCTTTAATAGGCTGGGCTTAGTAATCCCAGCACTTTGGGTGGCCGAGGCAGGCTGGTCACTTGAGGTCAGGAGTTGGAGACCAAGCCTGGGCAACATGGTGAAATCCCATCTCCACTAAAAATACAAAAATCAGCCAGATGCAGTTGCATGAACCTGCGGTCCCAGCTACGCGGGAGGCAGGAGAATCATTTGAATCCAGGAGACGAAGGTTGCAGTAAGCTGAGATTGTGCCACTGTACTCCAGCCTGTGGAACAGAGCAAGACTCTGCCTCAAAAACAAACAAACAAAAAAACCGCTGTCATACAATGTTCATGCTATAAATTCATGCACATTTTTAGATCCTGGCTCCTTATCTGCCTTACTAGAATTATGCATTTGAGTTGTTTTTACATAGGGCATAAATATGAGTAAATAATATAACACAAATATATGATCATACAAAATGATAAAAGTATAGTATGAGAATATATAAATTTATACAATTTCTATTATACAAATGGGTAAATTTCATATTATAGTCTAGAAATAAACTATTTCTAGATACAGGCATGTGAGCCTGTTCCAGTGGATACAGCTGAGTTGAATCGTTTTATTATAGATTAGAAACCTCTGAGTCTGTTTCATCTTTGTATCTCCCAGTCTCCTTAAGTGCTTATCAAATGAATAAATACCTGGAGTGAATAAATTTATAAATGAGCTAATGAATATATCAATACCTGTTATTTCTGCAGGAAAAGCGATTAGTACATATTGGCATATTTGGACTTTGTGCGATATAGTGTGAAATAGAATTTCACTTTTTAAATGTCTTTTATGTTAGTACATAAGATTTTGAATGTTTAGCATTTTAAAAATTGTTTTTGTCATTGTTTAAAATTGACCTATGTGCAATTAGTCACCTTTAAAATAGTGTCAGTTTCTCTCATTCTATTTTCTTGATGTCTTAGATATTAAGCATGTTTTAAAAGATAAGAAAAAATCCAACACTTTTCTTCTATACCCCCATACCCAGACAGTGAAAATGATGCTCTCTCATTTCAATTTATATTTACTACCTGTGGGGTTCATTTGCCAAGATTCCTTTCAAGCATAACTCATACTTTTCTACTTGTGAATTAAAATATAACCCCTCTGTTAACCAAAATTATGTCTCAGACTATCCAGCTGGCACAACAAGGATGGAATAAGTGGTGCTGAATTGGCTCTTCACAAGAAGTAAGACAAGAGCCACTAGTTTGGCTCCCTAGGGATAGGGAGTGAATAGATCTTTATCCTTTTTCTCTTCTCGTCACTGCAGTTTGCCCCTTTCTTTCGTGTGTTTTGATTCAAGGAGACAGCTACTGTTACTGTTCATCAGGTGGAAAATGGCTCAGCTCCATGTGTTTGGAACTTTGTGTCCGGGGCTGCTGAGGATGATAGTGTCACCACCTGCTGAGAAATCCACCGAGGTGTGTTTGCCAGTGCAGTCATTACCCAAATTAAGCCAGGCCTGGTGAGTCCTTTGTGGCTCGTTGGTGGTTTTTTGTTTTTGTTTCTGTTTTCCTTTTTTTTTTTAGGGTTTTTAGTCCCCAGCCATACACTCATCTGGTCCGTAAGAGGAACTTGCGCTTCTCACTTAGCATGGCCTCTCAGAAGCACACTCATCTCTTTTCCTTAATGTAAGAATGGTCTACATTTCCTTTATTCATGGACCTGGTGTACTGCTGCTAAGTTTGCATCAACAGTGGAGAAATCCAGAAAATGTTTTAAGTCAAAAGATATGAGACCCCTTCCAACCGTGATTCTCTGAAGGCAGTAGTAATGTTCTAGAACTGAAATAGGCTTAAAATTTTTGAATATTGGGAAATTATTTGTCACTGTGAACTTTGGATTTTAGGGTAAGAAAAGGGAAAGACATACTAAACTTTTTTCACATTTTTCAACCAGGACTCATTTTATTACTAGTATTTGTTGAAAATTGTAAGGCTACTGTGCTTATTCAACTCCCTAAAAATTTATCTTTACACTGCATGGGAAATCTCCCTCACAACAAATTTTAAACTGTATTTTATGTTCTTTAAAAATTTGATTGAAATTGGGCACATTGCATAGCTTGTGTTTCTATACCTTACATGAATATCAGTACACTTCCCAATGAATCATGATGGAAAAGCCATGCCATATAGAAATGCACTGTGTGTATATGAGGGTGTGTAAGGGTGTAATGTTGCTTCATTATTTGATTAAACAAGCACTTTCTGTAGCTGTGACTTTGTACATATGGCAGGACCCAAGCCAGTGGGGCCAAAAGGGCTTTCTGAAATGAAGTCAAAAAACAGATCCAGTTTTAACTACTGAATATTTGGAATAAACCACACATGAAAATACGTGCTGTGCCAATAAGAGATACGCATGCTGTATGTGTGTAGAGCTTTTGCCTGTGTTTCTTGTCGTGTATATGCTACACCTCCTATATGTTTGTGAAGTCTTGTATATGCCTGGGAAATCCGAAACCATGTACTTATGTAGAATTTTTAAAGATGTAAGTTTTATTTAACAGAGAAAGTGGTTGGATATAGAGCAGTTTTCCCTATCTTGGCCTCTTAAAACTGCTTTGGACAGCTCAGATGCAAATCTTTTAGATGGTTTGAAGATGAGCAGAAGATGATCTTTATTACATTTGTTTGAATTCTTTTTTCACGTTATTAAAATATTGTCTTTCTCCTTTTTTGTTCTTCTGGTGATCATCTCATCTATATTAACTCTGATCCCCTACATTTTACTTTTTTTTTTTCCACTTTTCTCTTTTGTGTCATGTACATTTCTATTGAATCTCCTTATTCTCTGCCCTAAACTCTTTTCTAAACAATGATTACCGCTCAAACTCTATCTTTTCTTTTCTTTTCTTTTTTATTTTTGCTGAAGGGGTAACTGAGAGCCCTTACTCCCCCTTTTCTGCTGGGTGGAAACGTCTCCTTATTCTTACATAGAATCTGAGGCCAGCGAGCCACCACACAAGCTGAGAAACGGATTTGATTAGCCAACCTCCTATGTGCTTTGGAGAAATAACTGAAATAGAATTTTCACAGAGTGGTACGCCATTCTTTCAACAGGTATTTATTGAACATATATTCCAGATGACCCAACTTAGGCATAAACCTTGATGAAACAGGCAGTTTTTGCCTTCAAGAACTACATTCCTGTAAGAAGAGATGGACAGTAACCAAAATAATAATAATAAATTAACAAGATAACAAGCTATGAATAAGTGTGAGAAAAAAAATAAAATGGGATAATTTCATAACACGTGACAGGGTATGTTCTTTTACCCCTGACTGGGTGTCAGGAGAGCTCTGTATGAGAAGGTATCATGGTTATTATTGCTGTGTGGCAAAGTATTCCCAAAATTAGCACCTTAGAAAACAAACATTTATTCTATCTGATGCTTTTTGTCAGACAGAAATAATGACGTATTTGGGTAGGCCTATTTCAAGGTCTCTTATGAGGTTGCCATTATCTGATGGCTCAGCTGGGCTGGAGAATCTGCTTCCAAGGCGGCACACCCACACAACTGTTGGCAAGAAGCCTCAATTCTTTCCCACATGGATCTTTATGTAAGATTCATGTGAGTGTCTTCATGACATGTTGACTAGTTTTCCCCAAAACAGATGATCTGAAAGGGCAAGGCAGAGCAGCAATATATGTTATGTCTCAGCCTTGACACATCATGGGTCACATGCCATCATCTCACCATATTCTGCTGGTCACACAGATTAATGCTGATGCCGTGTGGGAGGAGACTATTACAGGGCATGTATACCAGGAGTGAGGGTATTAGGAAGACATCATCCTTCCTACCACAGAACGGAACAGTTGCACTGAGGCCAGAATAATTGCAAGGAATCAGTTAAGTGAATACCTAGGGAGGAGGGCTTTCTATTAAAGGAAGCAGCAGTTTCTATGACACTGAGGCAGGGAAACCTGGGTGTTGCTGAAGAAGACATAAGTCTAGGCTGAACAAGCAGGGGTTGTATGAGATGAGTCCAGTGATCAGGGGCCAGAGGACATGGACCTCATAGGGGTTCGAAATACATTCTGAATGATGGAGTAAACTATTAGAAAGGCTTTTTTTTTTTTTTTTTTTTTTTTTTGACAATCTCACTCTTGTTGCCCAGGCTAGAGTGCAGTGGCGCCATCTCAGCTCACTGTAACCTCCACTTCCTGGGTTCAAGCGATTCTTCCACCTCAGCCTCCTGAGTAGCTGGGATTACAGGCACCCACCACCACCCCTGGCTAATTTTTGTATTTTTAGTAGAGACAGGGTTTCCCGCTGTTTGCCAGACTAGTCTTGAATGCCTGACCTCAGGTGATCAGCCTGCCTAGGCCTCCCAAAAGTTTCAAGCAGAGGAGTGACATTAACTGCATGACTACATATTGAACAAAAATACAATGATAAGAAAAGAACTGGATATGACCTGTAAAATTGCAATACTAACCAGAAAGAATGAGTTAGACTAAGACTGTTGACTTCTACCCTTAATGGTGATATTATGCAAACTCGTAAAGGTGAGACATACAAATATTGATTCTACTTTGTTGAATAATAGAATAAAAGTGACCCAGGGATTTCAATATGAAGTGTGAGGATCTCTGAATTAGTTCTGACCTCCTATTCTGCCATCATGAAAGAGGTTCTACTGTTGACCAGATTCTTTATAGGGAACAGAATCTACAGGGAACTACAGGCAGAAATATATTTTATAAATGTTTCAAGGGCCAAGTTACATTCCTGCTGAGGTGTTGTCCCTGTTTGTCAGATGTAGGGCATCACTCAGTCCGATTTCTCTAGTTCCTTTTTCATGCTGTTAGAATGCAGATTTTAACTCATTTACAGAATAATCACTTTAGACGTAAAAGAATAGTCCACTCAGCCAGCTCACTGGCCAATGTTGAGTGCTCTTTATAAAGTGGTTTTGACCTCCAGAGAAAATGCAGACTTTCATTTAAAATGAGATTATTCTGCTCTGTTGCTCGGTGCAGGTGTTGAGACTCTGGCCATGGTTCACTGACTTGGAGAAGGAATGTGCTCAGCTTTTCTCTTAAACCAGACATGCTTGCCTTGCCCCTGCTGAGTCCCTCAAAACATTTCAATGGTAACAGAATCTAGCAGATAAAATCCCAATCGTGTGCAAAATTAACGTTTGCTCCAGGCCTAATGGTTTGATGCGACATTCTTATCTCTTCACTGCTTACTTACACTTCTTTCTTTTTACTTAAGAACAGGAATTGTGCTTTTTAGAGCCTTGCATATAATGTACCAGCTCTTGAGAAATGATTGTACTAAACATTGTTGTTTTTATTATTCAAAGTATTTCTAAAGTTGGAATGTAACTTCATTATAGAGTTCGAAAACTTTATCTTGGTTCACTCACTATCTCTGCCCACCCCTGTGTATGTGCTATGCTTTTATTCATCCTTAAGTATATCATGTGCTTTTGTGTCTTTACTCCTTTGTGTACATGGTTTGCTCTGCGTGAGATGGCCTCTAACCTTACTCCTCTCATGAACTTATATTTCTCTGTCAAAGTTCAGTACAAATATCACTTTCCCTGAGAAGCCTTCTCTGATTCTTTTTTTTATTTTTATTTATTTTTTTATTTTTTAATTTTTTGGAGATGAAGCCTCACTTTGTTGCCCAGGCTGGAGTGCAGTGGCACAATCTCGGCTCACTGCAACCTCCATCCCCTGGGTTCAAGCAATTCTCCCACCTCAGCCTCCCGAGCAGCTGGGATTACAGGCACCTGCCATCACGCCTGGCTAATTCTTGTATTTTTGTAGAGACGAGGTTTCACCATTAGGTTTCACTAAGTTCAGGAGTTGGTCTTGAACTCCTGACCTTAGGTGATTCACCAGCCTCAGCCTTTAAAAGTGTTAGGATTACAGGCGTGAGCCACTGCGCCCAGCCCTCAGATCTAGCTCCTATTCCCACAAGCCCATGCTAGGACATTCAGGCTTCCATTTAGAGCATTGTGTTCTAAGTACTATAATTGTTTAATTTTATCATTCAGTTCATAGTCCCTGACATATGATGGACTTAATACAAGTTTATTATTATTATTATTATTTTTGAGACGGAGTCTCGCTCTGTCGCCCACGGTGGAGAGCAGTGGCATGATCTCGCCTCACTACAACCTCTGCCTCCTGGGTTCAAGTGATTCTTCTGCCTCAGCCTCCCAAGTAGCTGGGACTACAGGCATGTACCACCATGCCAGGCTGATTTTTGCATTCTTAGTAGAGATGGTGTTTCCCTATGTTGACCAGGCTGGTCTCAAACTCCTGACCTGAAGTGATCCAACTGCCTCGGCCACCCAAAGTGCTGGGATTACAGGCGTAAGTCACCAAGCCCAGCCCAAGTTTATTATTTAATGGCCCAAGACCATTTTAATCAATGTAAAAGATTTCAAGTTTTCCCAGAAAATTTGTTCCTGTGCCATTTGCTCATCAGAATCCTGTAACAGCTTTGAAGAATAGGAAGCAACTTCAGATCAGCTGATCTCAAGAGATTTTAAATGCATTGAAGTGGGAAGTAATCCCTATCTTTTTCATACACCCTAGAACTATGGTAACAGTAGCCATGAAGATCTGAGGTTCGTTTTAGGTGACGATTGTGATGATTGTTCTCATTACGTATTATCCACTGGAACTATTAGCAAAACTGATATACACAAGTCCATCTTCTGTCATGTCCATTTAGATTAGGTGACCTAAAATCAATGCCCATCAGTGTGGCTGGGCATTTAAAAAATAAAAGTATAATTAATAATCACACAAAAGGAGTAAGTCGTGTAATAATCATACAAAAAGAATGTGTCTTGGCATCCAGAGTGAGAGGCGGGCTGTGGAGTTTTAGGTCCTCTGTGAGGAGTGACAGAGATAAGTAGAGTCTGAGTAAATAGCCTCCTTGTGCCTTCCAAATCTTTGTGGCCTGGGGATAAGAAGGAGCTGCAGTCCAAAGTACTTAGGGAAATAGCATCCATTTATCTAGCCATGCATTCATTGCATTCATTATTCATTCATTCAACAACCATCTACAGAGCTGAGTGCTCCCTATGGGCAGCCACTTCCTGGCGGCCAGAACCGCAGTGATGAATGAAACAGAGGTCTTGCCTTCATGGTGCTTCCAGACTAGAATGAGGGTAAACATGAATAATTTATTTACTACATTTTTGATAATTGTCATAAAGTAATATTCCAGAGTGTTATAAGAGCATATAATGGTAGAGGTGGGTGTTAACTTAGAGGGTTTTTCTAAGGAGATGGCATTTAAGCTGAGCCTTGAAGAATAAGGCAGTCAGGCAAAGGAGAAAGGGATATGGGAGGAAAGGATGGGGGCAGGAGGTGAAGGGAAATCCAGTGTCCAGGTAGGCAGAATAATTTATCGGGACTCTCCATGAATTTGCCATAGATGACTAACAGCGTTAGCTTCCTTAATTTTTTCTAAATTTGAATCACGTGGAATCAAATTAACTTTTGTCATTTGACATCACTTTTTTTTTTTCCCAGAGAAGGATATAGCATTTGAAGGATTAAAATTGTCATCATTAATAGAAACACAGAACACTAAGTGAAATAATCTAGCCACAGAAAGACAAATACTGTTAGTCCATGAATATGAGGTATCTAAAATAGTGAAATTTATAAAATCAGAGAAGAATTGTCATTACCAGGGACTGAAGAGAGGGTAAAATGAGAAGTTCCTAAATAATGGGCATAAAGTATCAGTTAAGCCAGATGGAAAAGCTCTAGAGATCTGTTGTACACCATTGTGCCTACAGTCAACAATACTGTATTATACACATGCAATTTGGTTAGTGATATTTCATGTTCAGTATTCTTACCACAATAAAATAAAAATAAATTAAAAATAAAAATAAGATAAGAACACAAAACACACTAAAATTACTTTATGCCTCTGTGCTCATTTTGCCACTTATGGGGAGAGTAAAGATGGGGGAGAAAGAGAGATAAAGAAGGGAGGGGATTCTTGGAAGGATTACTGGACAAAGGATAAAGGCATAGAAAGAGGAAACAAAGAATATAATGGAAGCAGAGTGGTGAACTGTATGTACTAACTATTTTTCAAAAACCAGTTTTGTCCTTTCTTACTGGAGCATCAAAGGTAGATCATTATTATTATTATTATTTTTTGCTACTCCCTCATGATATGAAAATTACAACCATTTTTCTTTATTTTGATATTTTCAAAGGAATTATTCTCGAGATATCAGTGCCCAGAATCATATAATTGTAAGGGCTGGATAAAGCGAAGGCAAGAACCCAGGCGAGCTTCAGTTCATTGATACTGTGTAGTGAAATGCAAAGTGGGGAGCTACAGTATGAAAACAGAGAATGGCACAAACTTCTTAGGATTCTGGTTTTGGCTGCAGTGGACTCCTTAAGTTTGAGAGGTCTGGCAGGCTTCATCTGTTCCTGGTGTTGGAACTGGTGACAGACATGTATTCTGCTTTCTCTAGCCAGAGAGGAAACAAGCCAACAAACTAGTCGACACTCAGTGGCAAGAGTTATTCATCCTCAAAGGGGTATCAGGATGTGATGTCAGTTGATAATAACAGTGAGAGTTTTGAGTTTTCATTGAGTGGGTCACTTGAACTTAACATATGAGAGGAAAAGAGGTGAGAGAAAGAATAGTCACTAGTTTGGTGAGATGACAACAGTAGTCTAATGACTCAGTTAATGGTTAGATATTAGAAAGGAAAATGAAAACACAAAATAGATATTGCTGGTGTTAATTTCAAGAGTATTTTCCCTTGCTGTTCAACACTCATAATAGGCTTATGAACACTTCTAAGCTATCTATCATGGAGGAGTTTAAGCAATTAACATAGGCTTGAGCAACTTTTGAGAACAGGTGTTTGAAAACCAATGACAGGACAAGGAGGTATTGGAAATAAAGTTAGTGAAACTGGAATCAGAAGCCTATTAAATTTGGTTGACTTGATTTATATAATCAGACGGGACAGAAAAGCAATAGCTATTTAGCAAATACATTTACTTGCATGCCAATATGTGTCACCATTTTCAAAGAAGGTTTTTAAAAATCAGTCTTATTACTGTATTGTCCCACCTCTCATCCAAATGATTTCGTCTTGCAATAAATTTAATAAGCTGCATAAGGAACTTAAATTAATGTCAGAAAGGTAACTTACATTCAGATAGTCTATGTGGCTACTATGGGACATCTAGGCATTATGCTCAAAGAAAATTTTAAACTTTTTGACATTTAAAATTTTGACACTTTAAAAATGTATAACAGGCCAGGCGAGGTGGCTCACGCCTGTAATCCCAGCACTTTGGGAGGCTTAGGTGGGCGGATCACGAGGTCAAGAGATGGAGACCATCCTGGCCAACATGGTGAAACCCTGTCTCTACTAAAAATACAAAAATTAGCTGGATGTGGTGGTGCACACCTGTAGTCCCAGCTTTTTGGGAGGCTGAGACAGGAGAATCGCTTGAACCTGGGAAGTGGAGTTTGCAGTGAACCGAGATCATGCCACTGCACTCCAGCCTGGCGACAGAGCAAGACTCCATCTCAAAACAAAACAAAACAAAAATGTATAACATATTTTGTAAGTAATATGAGTGGCTTTATTAACTTTTATATTTTTTCTTTACATCATGAAAATTCTAATTCATCTTTTCCACTAATTTCTGTTAAAATATTGAAGATCTCATGCTTGGATTTAAGAAAACTAAGTGGATGTTTCATACTTATATAGATATCTTGCTTTTCTGTCATCCAAATTAAATATACTTCTTTGTTAAAACATTCTTTCTCTAGTATTAATAAGAAATGATACACCCACGCACCACCAATACAGTTCTAAGAATTTTTTCAATTTGTCATGAAGTAGATTTTAGAATACAGTTTAGGATAGAAATGCTCAGCTTTGGGACATAGAAGATGGAGATGAAGTGGTTTTACAAGGTGAGAAGAAAGGATGGCAGCAATGATGCTTAAGGTGAGCGAGGGAGGCATACTGGACCCATGTGCAGTTGGCAAGTATACCTGTATAGATTTTCACTCAGACTCTGTTCAAGGGCCATCTTGAGCAAGTTGCCTATACCCTCCTAGTCTTGGTTTCCTTATCTGAAAAATGAGAGATAGTGGTACCCATTATACAAGGGTTTGTTTCCTAAGGGTCAGATAAGTGAATGCGTGTAAAACTTATAGAAGCTTTCATGCTTCTATGCTTGGAAGTGCAACCTCCTCTATTAAGCTGAATTTATTATTTTCATGTAAGAGGAGGCTATTTTTATGCCAATTTGGGGGCTTTTCTTTGGATTGCTTACTGAGACTGAAACATTATTCACTCCCTTCCCCCAGCTTTAATGAAGTGTAATTGATAAATAAAAATTGTATATATGTTAGTGTTCTCATCCTTCAGTTTTGTTATCTACTTACATCAGATAGTACAAATGGGAATGGAGGTATGGTCTGCTTTTGTCAATATGAATGAGTTCTCTCTGACTTCTGAGAGGGGGCACACCATTCCACAATGTGTTTTTCTTCCTCAGCTCTTGGCCCTTTTTGTGGGGGTTGTGTGTTACTCTTCCTTTTCATTCTTCTCCTACTTCAGAATCTTTATTAGGTCAAAGGTAAGTCACACTAATCGTGTGGGCTAGATCAGGAGTAAGGATTAGTAAGAATAGGTGAGAGTGGCTGGAGTGGTGGCTCATGCCTGTAATCCCAGCACTTTGAGAGGTTTGGAAGACAGAGGCAGGAGAATCACTTGAGCCTAGGAATTCGAGACCAGCCTGGGCAACATAGTGAGACCTTGTCTTTACAAGAAATGTTAATAAAAATTAGCTGGGGCCGGGCGCGGTGGCTCACACCTGTAATCCCAGCACTCTGGGAGGCCGAGGTGGGCAGATCACGAGATCAGGAGATCGAGACCATCCTGGCTAACACAGTGAAACCCCGTCTCTACTAAAAAATACAAAAACTTAGCTGGACATAGTGGCAGGCGCCTGTAGTCCCAGCTACTCGGGAGGCTGAGGCAGGAGAATGGCGTGAACCCAGGAGGAGGAGCTTGCAGTGAGCCAAGATCGTGCCACTGTGCTCCAGCCTGGGCGACAGAGCAAGACTCCGTCTCAAAAATAAATAAATAAAAATAAAAATTAGCTGAACATCGTAGCATGCACCTGTGGTCCCAGCTACTCCAGAGGTTGAGGCAGGAGGCTGGCTCGAGCCCAGGAGTTTCAGGCTGCAGTGAGCTATGATCATGCCACTGTGCTCCAGCTTGGGCAACAAAGTGAGACCCTGTCTCAAAATAAAAAGGAGAAAAAAGAGTAGGTGTGTTTGGGTATTTGAGAGAGGTGATTATTCCCTCAGTTGATTCCATGGTCCTTGTACCTGGACTTGCTGTGATTGTGCCGGAATCAACACACAGCTTTGCTTTTCTTCTCTATGCGGAACCATGTAAGTGCTATAGAGGATATGAAAGTAAATAAGATGAGATCCCTCATGACTAAGAAACGTTTCCCTGCAAACATATACAGGGTTAACTGACACCTCCATGGAGATCTGTAATAAGTGCCCTGAGAGCTACTGCTCAAAAGGTTGGAAGGTGAAAGATACTGTTGTAGACTCAGAGATCTTCATGAGACTCACCTTTTGGGGTTTTTCTTTCTCGCAGTCTTGGAAGTAAATTTTAAGCAAAATAAACAGTCTTTGTACTATCTTCTCATTTTTTGAAATTTAATTTTTGTGAAATGAAGAGAGAAGATATTTGTACAAATTTGGTCACAGTAACACTTTAAACATAGCAAAAGTTTAAAAAATGTAAGCAAACTTGGAGTAAAGTTATACAGTCAACTAAGATGAAGGTATGAAAATTACTATGAAAGCACTTACGGTATAATGTCAAATACAAATCAGGATTATAATAGTTTTAAGTAGAAGACAAAAACTTAAAAATACTGGTGGTCAGTGAGAATTGTGAGATCATTAGTTATTTTTAATTTTTCCAATTGGCCTTAAAGCCATTGTCATGTTTATGAACGCTTTGAAACAAAATTAAAGAGATTAGATATTCAAATACAGTTATTAACATCAAGAAATTAAAGGTAAAGAAGATGGTCAAATAGAACAGCTCCAGTCTGCCGTACCCAGCGAGACCAATGCAGAACGCAGGTGATTTCTGCATTTCCAACTGAGGTACCCCATTCATCTCATTGGGACTGGTTAGTAGGTGCAGCCCACAGAGAGTGAGCAGAAGTAGGGTGGTGCGTCGCCTCACCAAGGAAGTGCAGGGGGTCGAGGAACTCCCTCCCCTAGTCAATGGAAGCTGTGAAGAACCATGCTGTGAGGGACAGTGTTATCCAGTTCAGATACTATGCTTTTCACACAGTCTTCAAAACCCGCAGACCAGGAAACCCACACCACAGGGGCCCTGGGTTTCAAGCACAAAACTGGGAAGTCATTTGGGCAGACACTGAGCTAGCTGCAGGAGTTTTTTTTTCTTCTTTTTTTTTTTGGTACCCCAGTGGCACCTGGAATGCCAGTGAGTTAGAGCTGTTCACTCCCTTGGAAAGGAGGCTGAAGCTAGGGAGCCAAGTTGTCTTGCTAAGCAGATCCCACCTCCATAGAGCCTAACAAGCTAAGATCCACTGGCTTGAAATTCTCACTGCCAGCACAGCAGTCTGAAGTTGACCTGAGACACTTGAGCTTGGTGCGGGGAGGGGTGTCTGCCATTACTGAGGCTTGAGTAGGTGGTTTTCCCCTCACAGTGTAAACAAAGCCCCTGGAAGTCCGGACAGGGTGGAGCCCACCCCAGCACCACAAAGCTGCTGTATCTAGACTGCCTCTCTAGATTCCTCCTCTGTGGACAGGGCATCTCTGAAAGAAAGGCAGCAGCCCCAGTTAGGGACTTATAGAGAAAACTCCCATCTCCCTGGGACAGAGCACCTGGGGGAAGGGGCGGCTGTGGGCGCAGCTTCATCAGACTTAAATGTTCCTGCCTGATGGCTCTGAAGAGAGCAGTAGATCTCCCAGCACAGTGCCTGAGCTCTTCTAAGGGACAGATTGCCTCCTCAAGTGGGTCCATGGTCCCTGTGGCTCCTGACAGGGAGACACCTCCCAACAGGGGTCAACAGAGACTTCATACATGAGAGCTCCCACTGGCATGTGGCAGGTGCCCCTCTGGGACGAAGCTTTCAGAGGAAGGAGCAGGCAGCAAACTTTGCTGTTATGCAGCCTCCACTGGTGATACCCAGGCAAACAGGTTCTGGAGTAGACTCACAACAAACTGCAGCAGACCTGCAGAAAAGGGGCCTGATTGTTAGAAGGAAAACTAACAAACAGAAACCAATAGCATCAACATCAACAAAAAGGATGACCATGCAAAAACTCCATCTGAAAGTCACTAACAGCAAAGACCAAAGGTAGATAAATCCATGAAGATGAGGAAAAACGGGCACAAAAAGGCTGAACATTCCAAAAGCCAGAATGCTGCTTCTCCAAAGGATCACAACTCCTTGCCAGCAAGGGAACAAAACTGGATGGAGAATTAGTTTGATGAATTGACAGAAGTAGGCTTCAGAAGGTGGGTAATAACAAACTCCTCTGAGCTAAAAGAGCATGTTCTAACCCAATGCAAGGAAGTAAAGTACTTTGTGAAGCATATACAAGTATTAATAGCTGAATCAATCAAGCAGCAGAAAGGATATCAGAGATTGAAGATCAACTTAATGAAATAAAATGTGAAGACAAGATTAGAGACAAAAGAATGAAAAGGAATGAACAGAGCCTCCAAGGAATATGGGACTATGTGAAAAGACCAAACCTACGTTTGATTGGTGTACTTGAAAGTGATGTGGAGAATGGAACCAAGTTGGAAAACACTCTTCAGAATATTATCCAGGAGAACTTCCCCAACCTAGCAAGGCAGGCCAACATTCAAATTCAGGAAATACAGAGAACACCACAAAGATACTCCTCAAGAAGAACAACCTCAAGAACAACAACCCCAAGACACATAATTGTCAGATTCACCAAGGTTGAAATGAAGGAAAAAAATGTTAAGGGCAGCCAGAGAGAAAAATCTGCCCAGGTCACCAACAAAGGGAAGCCCATCAGAATAACAGTGTATCTTTCAGCAGAAACCCTACAAGCCAGAAGAGAGTGGGGGCCAATGTTTAACATTCTTAAAACAATTTTTGACCCAGAATTTCATATCCAGCCAAACTAAGCTTCATAAGTGATGGAGAAATAAAATCCTTTACAGACAAGAAAATGCTGAGACATTTTCTCACCACCATTGACTGTTTTACAAGAGCTCCTGAAGGAAGCACTAAATATGGAAATGAACAACCAGTAGCAGCCACTGCATAAACAACCCAAAATGTAAAGACCATCGATACTGTGAAGAAACTGCATCAACCAGTGGGCAAAATAACCAGTTGGCATTATAATGACAGGATCAAATTCACACATAACAATATTAACCTTAAATGTAAATGGGCTAACTGCCACAATTAGAAGACACAGACTGGCAAGTTGGATAGAGAGTCAAGACCCATTGGTGTGCTGTATTCAGGAGACCCATCTCACATGCAGAGACTCACATAGGCTCAAAATAAAGGGATGGAGGAAGATTGACCAAGCAAATGGAAACAAAAACAGGGGTTGTAATCCTAGTCTGTGATAAAACAGACTTTAAACCAACAAAGATCAAAAAAGACCAAAAGGACATGACATAATGGTAAAGGGATCAATGCAACAAGAAGAGCTAACTATTCTAAATATATATGCACCCAAACAGGAGCACCCAGATTCATAAAACAAGTTCTTAGAGACCTACAAAGAGACTTAGACTTCCATACAATAATACTGGGAGACTTTAACACCAGGTTGTCAATATTAGACAGATCAATGAAACAGAAAATTAACAAAAATATTCAGGACTTTAACTCAGCTCTGGACCAAGTGGACCTAATGGACATCTACAGAACTCTCCACCCCAAATCAACAGAATATACATTTTTGTCAACACCACATCGCACTTACTCTAAAATTGATCACATAATTGGAAGTAAAACACCCCCCAGCAAATGCAAAATAATGGAAACCATAACAGTCTCTCAGACCACAGTGGGATCAAATTAGATCTCAGGATTAAGAAAGTCACTCAAAACTGCACAACTGCATGGAAACTGAACTACCTGCTCCTGAATGACTACTGGATAAATAACAAAATTAAGACAGAAATAAATAAGTTATTTGAAACCAATGAGAACAAATACACACTGTACCAGAATCTCTGGGATACGGATAAAGCAGTGTTTAGAGGGAAATTTATAGCACTAAATGCCCACAGGAGAAAGCAGGGAAGATCTAAATTTGACACCCTAACATCACAATTAAAAGAACTAGAGAAGCAAGGGCAAACACATACAAAAGCTAGCAGAAGGCAAGAAATACCTAAGATCAGAGCAGAACTGAAGAAGATAGAAACATGAAAAACTCTTCAAAAAAAAAAAAAAAGCAATGAATCAAGGAGCTGGTTTTTTTTAAAAGATTAACAAAACAGACTGCTAGCTAGACTAAGGGGGAGGGATTGCATTGGGGAGTTATACCTGATATAAATGATGAATTGATGGGTGCTGATGAATTGATGGGTGCAGCACACCAACATGGCACATATATACATATGTAACAAACCTGCACGTTATGGACATGTACCCTAGAACTTAAAGTATAATTAAAAAAAAAAAAAAACCACTTTCCTTTCATAGAAAAATAAAATAAAATAAAATAAAAAAAGAAAAGAGAGAAGAATCAAATAGACATAATAAAAATGATAAAGGGGTTATCACCACTGATCCCATAGAAATACAAACTACCGTCAGAGAATACTATAAACACCTCTGCACAAACTAGAAAACCTGGAAGAAATGGATAAATTCCTGGACACATACTCCCTCCCAGGAAGAGTGTTGAATCCTTGAATAGACCAATAACAAGTTCTGAAATTAAGGCAGTAATTAAGAGTCTACCAACCAAAAGAGCCCAGGACCAGATGGATTCATAGCCACAGTCTACCAGAGGTACAAAGAGTAGCTGGTACCATTCCTCCTAAAACTATTCCAAACAATAGAAAAAGAGGGACTCCTTCCTAACTCATTTTATGAGGCCAGCATCATCCTGATACCAAAATCTGGCAAAGACACAACAAAAAAAAATTTTAGGCCAATATCCCACATTAACATTGATGAGAGGCCGGGCGCGGTGGCTCAAGCCTGTAATCCCAGCACTTTGGGAGGCCGAGACGGGCGGATCACGAGGTCAGGAGATCGAGACCATCCTGGCTAACACTGTGAAACCCCGTCTCTACTAAAAAGTACAAAAAACTAGCCGGGCGAGGTGGCGGGCGCCTGTAGTCCCAGCTACTCCGGAGGCTGAGGCGGGAGAATGGTGTAAACCCGGGAGGCGGAGCTTGCAGTGAGCTGAGATCCCGCCACTGCACTCCAGCCCGGGCGACAGAGCGAGACTCCGTCTCAAAAAAAAAAAAAAAAAAAAAACATTGATGAGAAAATCCTCAATAAAATATTTGCAAACCGAAACCAGCAGCACATCAAAAAGCTTGTCCACCACGATCAAGTTAGCTTCATCCCTGGGATGCAAGGCTGGTTCAACATACTCAAGTCAATAAATGTAATCCATCACATAAACAGAACCAGTGACAAAAACCACATGATTATCTCAATAGATGTAGAAAAGGTCTTTGATAAAATTCAACACCGCTTCATGCTAAAAACACTCAATAAACTAGGTATTGATGGAACATATCTCAAAATAATAACTATTTATGACAAACCCACAGCCAATATCTTACTTAATGGGCAAAAGCTGGAAGTATTCCCTTTGAAAACCAGCACAAGACAAGGATGCCCTCTCTAACCACTCCTATTCAACATAGTATTGGAAGTTCTGGCCAGGGCACTCAGGTAAGAGAAAGAAATAAAGTGTACTCAAAGAGGAAGAGGGGAAGTTAAATTATCTCTGATTGTAGATGACATGATTGTATATTTAGAAAACCTGATCGTCTTAGCCCCAAAACACCTTAAGCTGATAAGCAACTTCAGCAAAGTCTCAGGATACAAAATCAATTGTGCAAAAATCACAAGAATTCCTATACACCAATAATAGACGAACGGAGAGCCAAATGATGAATAAACTCCCATTGACAATTGCTACGAAGGAAATAAAATACCTAGAAATACAACTTACAAGGGATGTTGAAGGACCTCTTCAAGGAGAACTACAAACCACTGCTCAAGGAAATGAGAAGACACAAACAAATGGAAAAACATTCCATGCTCATGGATAGGAAGAATCAGTATCCTACAAATGGCTGTACTGCCCAAAGTAATTGATAGATTCAGTGCTATTCCCAGCAAGCTACCATTGTCAATTCCTTCACAGAATTAGAAAAAACTACTTTAAATTTCATACGGAACCAAAAAAGAACCTGCATATCCAAGACAATCCTAAGCAAGAAGAACAAAGCTGGAGGCATCATGCTACCTGACTTCAAAGTATACTACAAGGCTACAGTAACCAAAACAGCATGGTACTGGTACCAAAATACATGTATAGACCAATGGAACAGAACAGAGTCCTCAGAAATAACACTATACATCTACAACCATCTGATCTTTGACAAACCTGGCAAAAACAAGCAATGGGGAAAGGATTCCCTATTTAATAAATGGTGTTGGGAAAACTGCCTAGCCATATTCAGAAAACTGAAACTGGACCCCTTCGTTACACCTTATACAAAAATTCACTCAAAATGGATTGAAGATTTCAGCATAAGACCTAATACCATAAAAACCATAGAAGAAAACCTAGGCAATACCATTTAGGACATAGGCATAGGCAAAGACTTCATGACTAAAACACCAAAAGAAATGACAACAAAAGCCAAAATAGAAAAATGGGGAAACTAAAGAGCTTCTGCACAGCAAAAGAGGCTATCAGAGTGAACTGCCACCCTACAGAATGGAAAAAAATTTTTACAATCTATCCTTCTGGCAAAGGGCTAATAACCAGAATCTACAATAACTTCAACAAACTTAGAAAAAACAACCCCATCAAAAAGTGGGCAAAGGATATGAACAGATACTTCTCAAAAGAAGATGTTTATGTGGCCAAACACATGAAAAAAAAGCTCATCTTCACTGGTCATTAGAGAAATGCAAATCAAAACCGCAGCACGATACCATCTCATACCAGTTAGAATGGTGATCATTAAAAAGTCAGGGAATAACAGATGCAGGAGAGGATGTGGAGAAACAGGAATACTTTTATACTGTTGGTAGGAGTATAAATTAGTTGAACCATTGTGGGAGACAGTGTGGCAATTCCTCAAGGATCTAGAACCAGAAATACCATTTGACCTGACAATCACATTACTGGGTATATACCCAAAGGATTATAAATTATTCTACTATAAAGACACATGCACACGTATGTTTATTGAAGCATTATTCACAATAGCAAAGACTTGGAACCACCCTAAATGCCTATCAGTGTTAGACTGGATAAAGAAAATGTGGCACATGTACACCATGGAATACTATGCAGCCATAAAAAAGAGTTCATGTTCTTCACAGTGACATGGATAAAGCTGGAAACCATCATTCTCAGCAAACTAACACATGGACAGAAAACCAAACATCACATGTTCTCACTCATAAGTGGGAGTTGAACAATGAGAACACATTGGCACAGGGAGGGGAACATCACACACCAGGGCCTATTGGGGGATGGGGGCCTAGGGGAGGGATAGCATTAGGAGAAATACCTAATGTAGATGACAGGTTGATGGGTGCGGCAAACCACCATGGCACATGTGTACCTACATAACAAACCCGCACGTTCTGCACATTTATCCCGGAACTTAAGGTATAATTTAGAAAGAAAAGCTCTGGTAAAATATTTTTAAAAATTAAGGATAAAAATTCATCGTGATACTTGATACCCAAAATAATTAGTAGTCTATAACTTTTAAGAGGGCAACTTTCAGGATACTGAGACCAGGGAAAATTCTATTACCCCTTTGGGTCTCAGATTTCTTGTCTGTAAAATATTCTGTGAATGTTGGAAAGATTAAATGTAATAATGCATGTAAAGCAATGATCGTAGTACCCAGGGGCCAGCAATTGCACAGGAACATATGAATTTAATGTATTAGTATCTTTTAAAATATTGACATATTATTGAAAAATAAGTGTTACTTTACAGGGTAGAAATTCAAAATGAAAATTCCACAGGTAAATACCAAATAATTATTATTATATAAGTCATTCACCTTACAAGTAGCAAAATAATATGAGACACAACAGAGAATTCCTTCTCAGTAATGGAAAAAAAATATAAATGATGGATAGGTTGTACTCCCTATAATAAATAGAATTCATGGGGACTTTAGCTTGAAAGCTCACTGCTGAACAAGTGCAAAGGAAGTATGGCCAGGTCCAGGTGGCTCAAGAGATCACATGCTGGAGCCAGGCTGCCTGGATTCAAGTCCCACCTTTGCCACCAGCAGCATGAACTTAACCTCAGTTTCCACATCTGAAAAGTGGGGTTAATAACAGCATTCACTGTATAATGTTATTGGTAAGACTTAAATGGCCCAAAGTGTGCAAAGAGCCTGGTACATAAATGAGGGACATTTAATTTACCTAGAAAATGTGCCTATGAAGTTTTATGCCTTAGAATATTTTCATTTTCGTAACTTCAGCTTTTTATCCGCTCTTAGAAAATGTAAAATCCTGATACTTTTTAGATAGTGGAAACCTTCAGATGTGCATTCTTGAGGCATAAATACATAATGAACGAGTACAAGAAAATCATCTCACAATGCGATTTAACATGTAATGACCAAATACCTCCGTTCCCCCATTTTACATATCTGATAAAGAAACATCACTTCATTCTTAGAATATGAAGAAGTTAGACTTCTGGATGAACATCAAAACAGTTATGAAAATATCAGCTATAATGGAGAGATATTAACTGTGGGATGACATTATCAGAAGACCTACCAGCACTCTGTCTCGGCTTTAAAAGTCAGTATACATGGAAGTACAGACTTAGTACAAAGATACATTCCCTTGCATTTACTGGTTTTAAAAAGGTGTTTTCCTCAGGAGTGCTATACATACAGTTTCTCCTAGTATAAATCAATTCACTTTAAGTTGTAGATGTAAATTTGTAAAGAAAACATATCTTAAATAGCTTAATCAGGCTCATGCTTTGCTATTACAATGAAAAAAAAATCTTAATGTTTTGCCCTTACTATCAGATAGTTTTTACTGACCAGTCATTGGGTCCATGGCATGAAGATTCTCATCACACCAGCACTGAAATCACTATATGTTGCCTAAACTGTTCTTCCTCCTGTTTTCCCTCTTCTGAAAAGCGATCCCACCATCTACTAAGTTACTCTATTTGACAACCTGGGATCCATCTTCTTCTCTCTCTTCTTTACACACTATCAACCTATCATCTAGTCATTTACCATATTCTCTCAACTCTCTTCCCTATCCTTCATCTAAGAGCCTGTCCCTTCCGTTTTCCTATCAGTTTAAGGCCTCATGATCTTTATCTGTACGATTTCAGCTCTCTCCTAATGGGTTTCTCCTCTGGTCCATCTGCTGCATTACTTTAGAAGGATAACTTTAAAGCAACTCTTCTACTGATGCAAATTTACTTTATATGACTAGATATTTCCCAGAGTACTCGGCAAACACTCATTCTGCACATGTTAAAGAAGATACATTTGATGGCTAACACGGTGTAACCCCGTCTCTACTAAAAATACAAAAGAAAATTTAGTCGGGCAAGGTGGTGGGTACCTTGTAGTCCCAGCTACTTGGGAGGCTGAGGCAGGAGAATGGCATGAACCCGGTAGGCAGAGCTTGCAGTGAGCCGAGATCAGGCCACTGCGCTCCAGCCTGGGTGACAGAGGGAGACTGTCTCAAAACAAAATAAAACAGAACAACAATAAGATGATACATTTGAGAAATGCTGGCCGGGCGTGGTGGCTCACGCCTGTAATTCCAGCACTTTGGTGAGGCCGAGGTGGGCGGATCACAAGGTCAGGAAATCGAGACCACAGTGAAACCTCGTCTCTACTAAAAATACAAAAAAATAGCCGGGCACAGCGGCGGGCGCCTGTAGTCTCAGCTACTTGGGAGGCTGAGACAGGAGAATGGCGTGAACCCGGGAGGCGGAGCTTGCAGTGAGCCGAGATCGCCCCACTGCACTCCAACCTGGGCAGCGGGCAGCAGAGCGGGACTCCGTCTCAAAAAACGAAAACAAAACAAAACAAACAAACAAACAAACAAAAAACAGAGAAATGCTGGCTTAACCATGTTAGGGTTCTTCATTGTAAGATTTATCAGAATGTTTAGGATTTATACATTATGAATATCCAAGATGTTATAATTTGCAACTTTTCCTAAATTTTACTTACGTGTGTGTGTGTGTTTTTACAAGAGTACCGAGAGAATTGGTTTGCTCTGGAATATACTTTGTAAAATACTATTTTATTTGCCTCTCTAAGCCTTCAAATTTCATATCAACTTGTAAGTCATAGCACAAATTTTTTAACATGCCTCACAAGGGCCTCCTGCTATCACCCTAGCCTCACACATGGCACTTGTTCTTGCACCTACCTTTTGTTTTGGCCTCGTCAAACTGTGTCTAGGTCCCATATCAGGCATACTGTCATGGCTCTCATGCATTCTTCCCTATCTGAAATCCTTTCCCTTAGCTCCTCTACTTGAAGTCCTCTTCACCCTTGAAGATGAGGTTCAAATATCACCTTTTTAAAGCTTCCTCCGACACACCCAAGGGATCTTTTTTTTCCTCTATACACTCCCCATATGGAGCTCTCTCTTGGAGTTCTCATCACATTTTACTAAATTTTTTGCATACCATTGTCCTTATGTACCAGTCTGGGGGATCCTTTATCATCAGTGTTCTTCAATCCTATGTGCCTCGCACCTGTCACATAGTTGATGCTCACTGAGAAAAAGAGTAGTTCATCTCTAGTGGTAAATGGATACACCACTGTTGAGAGAGGGGCAGTGCAAGAAAGTTAGGACTACAGTGAAATCAGAGGTAAGGCTGTGTTTACTCATTAATACAGTGACTTCAGCCATGAAAACGTTATCCCCAGAAACTGCATATGAATTCCAACTCCATTTCCTCCTCAAAAAGATGCTCTCCAATCAAATGTTGAGCATTTGTAACTTTGAAGATTACTTCCTACTTTCTCTCTTTTCTGCATTCACTTTCACCATGCTTCTGAATAAAAGAAAAAAGAGACAGAATGGCCTTCAGATGGGCTGAAATCCTTATTGAATATGTCACATCTCAGATCTTGGAAGCAGATCAAAGGAAAAGCAATACATTGATTTTTTTTTTCTTTTGATTTAACCACCCACTCTTGGTTGGCTATAGATCATTCATCTTTGAAAACAAGATAATTGTGGCAACAGCTGTCTATAAGAAGCTGCAGAGTTGGCTTTCTTCCAAGGAGGAAAGAGATGCAGATTATGAATTTACTCAATAATAACCTTACAGAGTTTTTACAACTAAAACGAGCATATAGAAACCCATCATTTTACACATAATAGGATGGATGCTGGCACAGAATAAAAGACTTGCCCAAGGTTACAAGAAGTATAAATTTACATTTAGTGGGTGGCAAAGGTATGTTTTTGCTCAGGTTTAAAAACACAGTTCAAAAAAGACTCAAGAAATTAAACCAGAATAGACTTCAACATCATCAGGCAAAATAATATTTTATCAAGGTTTTGTCTCCTTTTTACCTTCCGTTTGCATATAGCATTACGTCTTTTATACTAGCTGATGTTTTATGTTAATTATTTTAGCAGAGGTGTGTGGACAGGATTGATGAAGGAACGGATTATGACGAGGTGGTTGGTGTCTGAATGAGGGCAGGATGGTGGGACGCCTGGCCAGCCAATGGGTATTAAGTGAATCATGATCTTGTAAAGGTTTTTTCCAAGTGGATTTAAAGCATTCTGTTAAATTTTTTGTTTACTTTTGTTTCTTAGTGCAGGAGACTCCTAATTCTTCTTAACTAGCCATTTAGCATTTTTTAAAATGAGTGTTACAAAAATTAGTAAAATATTTTTAAAAATCTTCAACATTTGTGGAAGCAAGATGGTTTAGAGAGTTTAGCCATGAGGCACTGGGAATGCAGAAATGATTAGAGATGGTCACAGTGGTAGGTTCTGGTCACGTCTGCTTAAAGTCAATTCAGTAATAGATTAGTAGTAGCTATGGGGACTTAGACAAAATCCCTTTGTGGCTAAGTTGGGCTGGTTAAGAGAAGAAAATGGCTCCATGGCTACAGAAAAATAGGCAGAGTCCAAAACCGAGTGTGGTTTTGCTGGAATCAAAGCTGTCTATGAAAGAGGTAGGGGATTTCTTTTGATACTTGGAAAATTTCAGCATTCTCATCTGGATGAAAGGTAAGAAGGGACCCTTTGTCTTCTATCCTTTCATCTTCATTTTTTTAAATTCCACCCCCTTTCTTTTCTATCCTTGCCCTTACCACCTCTGTACTTTAGAGATTGCATTACATTTGATCTTATCATGTACACATAAAGCTTATGCAAACTGTCTAAATATGTACAAGACCAATTTGTTAAAGTGGTTTGGCATTCAACCTTTAATAAATACTGTTTTGATAGATCATAATATTTTGGAGAAAACCAAAGTGATTTAAAAAAAATCATTTAATTTTTAATTGACATAATTATATATATCATGTACATCATGTTTAAAATATGTATACATTGTGGAATGGCTAATTTGAGCTAGTTAATATATGCATTACTCACATTCTTATAACTTTCCATGGTGAGAGCATTTAAAATCTCTCAGCGATATTCAAATACGTAACACGTTGTTGCTGAGTATAGTCACCATGTTGTACAGCAGATTTCCTGAACTTATATCTCCTGTCTAAATGAAATTTTATATTCTTTGACCAACATCTTCCCAACACAGCCTCTGGTAACAACCATTCTACTCTTCTCATCTGTGAATTCAATGTTTTTAGATTCTACGTATAAGTGAGATAATATGATGTTTATCTTTCTGTGCTTGGCTTATCTCACTTAAAATAATGTTATCCAGACAGGCACAGTGGCTAATGCCTGTAATCCCAGCACTTTGGGAGCATGAAGTGGGCAGATGACAAGGACAAGAGATCAAGGCCATCCTGGCCATCATGGTGAAACCCTGTCTCTACTAAAACTACAAAAACTACAAAAACTAGCCGAGCACAGTGGCGGGTGCCTGTAGTCCCAGCTACTTAGGAGGCTGAGGCAGGAGAATCGCTTGAACCCTGGAGGCGGAGGTTGCAGTGAGCCGAGATAGCGCCACTGCACTCCAGTCTGGTGACAGAGTGAGACTCCATCTCAATAATAATAATAATGTTATCTACTTTCATATATGTTGCCACAAATGACAGAATTCCCTTCTTTTTTGTGGTTGAATTGTATTCCATTGTGTACATATACTACATTTTCTTGACCCATTCATCCATTGATGGGCACTTAGATTCTATATATTGGCTACTGTGAATATTGCCACAAGGAACATGGGAGTGCAGACATCTCTTTGACATACTGATTTCATTTCCTTTGGATATATACCCAGTAGTGAGGTGGCTGGATCATATGGTAGTTCTATTTTTAATTTTTTGAGGAAACTCCATACTGTTTTCTGTAATGGCTGTAACAGAACAGTTTCTAGTGGGATAAATTTGGGGGCAAATGCTCCATTTTAATATGTGTGAAGAACAATTGAAACTTTAACCTAAAGCCAGATGTCTCAACCTTGGCACTGTTGACATTTTTGGCTATATAATGCTTTGCTATAAGTGGCTGTCCTGTGTGGTGTTATGGTGGTTAGCAGAATTTCTAGCATCTACCAACTAGATGATGGCAGTACACATGTGCCCACCTGCAACAACTAAAAATGTCTTCAAATATTGCCAGATGTCCCCCAGGAAAGCAAAATTCTCCTGATAGTTACTGACCTAAGCCATAATGCATGGTTTCTTCCTTACTATAAACATTTGTCTTTGAGTCAGTAGAACTTTTCAACTAGTGATGAAATTTTTTTTCTTTACCCATCGAACATTTGTTGGACCTCTTTCAATGAATCAGATGTGAGAAATGCGAAAATTAAGAAATTGCCCTCACCAACTTACATTTCAATAAAGAAGACAGACACATGGAATAAACCATTACTCTCTAGGTTTCAAATGTAATTCTGTAAAGGTAAATCCATGGTTCTGCAGGAGCCAAAAGGATGTTGAATCAAAGTTGGACAGAAAAACTCAGCCAAGCTCCATAATGAAAGAAATCTTGGCCAGGCTTGGTGGCTCATGTGTGTAATCCCAGCACTTCGGGAGGCCAAGGCAGGCAGATTGCTTGACCTCAGGAGTTCAGGACCAGCCTGGGCAACATAGACTGCACTTCTAAAATAATAATAATAATAATAATACGAAAAGTAGCCAAGCGAAGTGTGCATGCCTGTGGTCCCAGCTACTTGGGAGGCTGAGGAGGGAGATTGACTTGAGCCCAAGGAGGCCGAGGCTGTAATGTGCCATGACTGCTCCACTGCACTCCAGCCTAGGTGACAGAGTGAGACCCTGTCTCAAAAAAAGAAAGAAAAGTCTATTATTTTTGGAAGTTTCATAGCAAATCTCCGCATTATTTTGTGTGCTGTTTCTCCCATGGCTCCTCTTAGCTCCGTGAATGCAGGGCATTTTAGTCACTGAAACCTACTCCTAATAAAAATTGCACAATTTTATGAAGAAAGAAGTTGATCCTCGAAAGTGCCTTTCACAGCAGAATTCTGTTGTTGGAGGGACTTGATGGGACAGAGGTAGTTGGTATCCTAAGTTGTCATTTTTAGAAAGGTGAACAAAGCAATGTCAATGTCTGATAAACATGTCATGGCTTTAAAGGAAATGAACAGAACCCAGAATGTCCAATAAAAGTCCAGGAAAACCCATTGTGTTACCCTAATATTCTGTATCCACCTTGTCTGAAGGGCTGAGCAGCAGATTTTATGAGT
This sequence comes from Piliocolobus tephrosceles, assembly GCF_002776525.5. Lineage (NCBI taxonomy): Eukaryota > Metazoa > Chordata > Mammalia > Primates > Cercopithecidae > Piliocolobus > Piliocolobus tephrosceles. The sequence goes on along the minus strand of NC_045447.1, from coordinate 85,275,000 downwards.
AACCATACATGCTACCTCAATGGGCCATAATTAGAGAACCTAAAAAAAAAAAGTTAAATTGGTTTCAATCTAAATTTTCCTTTGGGTAAATCAGTATATTGGATATCTGCACTCCCATGTTTATTGCAGCACTGTTCACAATAGCCAGGATTTGGATGCAATCTAAGTCTCCATCAACACATGAATGAATAAAGAAAACGTGGTATGTGTGTATATACATATGTATACACACATACACAGACACACACAATGGAATACTATTCAGCCATAAAAAAGGATGAGATTCTGTCATTTGCAACAACATGGGTGGAACTGGAGGTGCTTATGTTAAGTGAAATAAGCCAGGTACAGAAATACAAACATAAGTTCTTACTTATTTGTGAGAACTAAAAATCAAAACAATTGAACACATAGAGATAGAGAGTAGAAGGACAGTTACCAGAAGGTGGAGAGGATAGTGGGAGGGTGGGGGCAGGAGAAGATGGTTAATGGGTACAAATAAATAAGACCTATTATAGCACAACAGGGTGATTATAGCCAAATAATTGTACATCTTAAAATAAAAGAGTATAATTGGATTGTAACAAAAAGGACAAATACTTGAGGGGATGAATAACCCATTTTCCATGGTGTGATTATTATACATCACGTGCCTGTATCAAAATATCTCATGTGCCCCATATATATACCTATATACCCATGAAAATTAAAAATTAAAAATTAAATTCATTTGGAGAAGTAAGGATTCTAATGTTAAAAATTAAAATTATATAGTACAATGAATTAATATTAAACTTTAATTTTTTATTTAGTTAAATAAACATTTACAAGAAAGCTCCCAAGAATAAAAGACAGCATTGTGGGACTGCAAAAAAATGAGGGAAGATATAAGTGTTTAATCTTGTAGGGAAGATGAACACACAACCAAGTTAATTTATCAGAGGGTAAGATTAGTCTATGGTAGGGGAGTTCACATGAGGAAGAGAAGAATTATAACTGGTGAATGAGGCAGTGTGAACATTAATCTTTGTGTTTTCTGATTTCCTGAGCACAAGAACGTATATCAGGAATATTGCAGGTCAAAAGATGCCATCCACCAATATTAATGAAGCTGATAGGAGTCTGGGATATGGCTTCAGAAGATTGTTATTAGATTCATTTTTCTGTCAGAAAAACAATAAAAGGAAACTTTCACTAAAAGTACAAGAATACTTGTTTTCCCATCCATCCATTCATCTTTCCATTTCTCTATCCATCCTCCAAAAAGCAGTTGAAATGATCCTGTCACTCCTGTGACTATGTTTTCAGTGGCTTCCCACTGCTCTTAAACTGAAAATCAGACTCCCTCTCTTCCATTACCTACAACATGCTGCAATGACCTGTCCCCTCCTACCTCTCTGGTCCCAGGTCATCTCACTCTCCCCTTGTTCATTGTCCTCTAGCTACTCTGCCTACCTCCCCTCCCCCAGTGAATCTTAGGACCTTTGCATATCATATGCACCTGCAATCCTGATGCCTCTGCTCCTGGCTCCTGCCCTTCTTACTGCTGGCTCTTTCTCATGTTTCACATCGAAGCTTCAGTGTCATTTCCCTCTACCTTTGTCTACATCTGTCTTTATACTCCAAAGTGCTCCTTTGGGACCTTTATCTGTTTTGCTCACTAATGTGTCCCTGAACAAGGCATAAGAAATAGTATATGCTCAGAACATAGATTTCGAATGAGTGAAGCAATACTTTTCTTGAGTGTCTGTCACCTACACTGGATTATAAGCTTAAGGACAGCAGTAGGTCCATTTTGCTCACCATTGTATAACCAATGCCTAAATCAGTGCCCAGTTCAACGAAGATGGTCCAAAAATAATTTTTGAAGATGTAAATGAATGAATTCATAAATGATTTATAAGATCTATTTCATGTAAAAAAAAAAAGCAAAATGAGAACAATAACAATAAACATTTATGATCCCAACATTAGGCTGCCAACGGTATGGGAAGGGAAAGTAAAAATTACAGCTTCAAGGTTAAATACAGTTGCAAATATCTATTCAATTTGAATTTATTATGAAAAAAGTTCCCTGAAATCATTTAAGCCAAATTCTAAAATGTACTTCCCCTCCTATATAGAATTGTGAGTGCTATTTTATTATTCCTTATGATTCTGTCGTTTAAATGGTGTTTAAAGGTTATTAATAGAGTGTATTCTCCTAATGTCAATGAGGAGTTATCAAGCCTTAACTTAAGGACTGCATGAAAGACCAGTATTCACATTGTACAGTTTTACCAGTCTAAAATGATTCTCAAAATTGACCACCAGATGGTGATGTCTGGGCAAACCTATTCCACATGAAGAATTCTTTCTTCAGCCACTTGATGGCATCTCTCCGTTGTTTTCAAGATCTCCTGACCCATTCATCTTAATTCTTTTTGTGTTTCAGGTCTGCGTTGCTTTCTGTTCTGCAGTTCTTTCCTATCTCATAGACTCCCACTACGACACCAGTCACGTGTAGGGTGTACTAAAGAGAAGGTCTTTGGGACATTCCTTTGAAAAATATCCATTGTGAACATTTTTTTTTATTCTAATTGTTTTAATTGCATTTTGCAGCAGCAAATTTTTTTTCCTTTTTATCTTTAAAGGAAATAGGTGTGTAGGCTTCTTTAAATTGGTGAGAAAATATATATCTTTCAAGGGACAAAAATACTGGTTAGCGTATTTGTGTGTGTGTGTGTGTGTGTGTGTGTGTGTGATGTTTTTAAGGCTTGATGATTAGCCAGCAGCGTAGTGTTACGTTGCTGAACTATATTATGATTCCAGATAGGAACATTTAAGCTGTATTCTTTGTAGGAAAGTACAGACTACTTATACATCCTCTGCTTATGTAACTTGCTCTGATTTTTGGAAAATGTTTATGATAAGAATATATAATCACATCAAAGCTCCAATGTAGAGTTTGGTTTTATAGTGTTTGCAGGTAAATGAACATTTTCGAATGAATGTATTTTTCTTAAGGACTGGTAATTATTCTCATTAACTTGTTTGTTTTGGCCTTATGGAGAAGTCTTGGTTGGCATTTTATAAAACAAAGGTTTGGGTGACCATAGTTTCAGGGATTACTTTCAGAGCATTTTAAAGATCCTCCAGATGAGTTTTGCTATTAACAGTCTGCAAATGAAATGAGCAAGGGTTTTCAAGTGCTATTTTTAACTCAGGAAGTATATTCCCAAGGAAACATTTTTTTCATTGCCTGCTCTTTAAAAACAGGTCATAGACATCTTAAAGCTCATTAGAGATGTATCTGTTTTGAAATAAAATTGTTTTCCTCTTCTTCCCTTCATGAAGATTTTTATCTGTATATCTTTAAGTGGCTTATCTTTATACTTTGGGCCATAAGGCTCACTTCTTTCAAAACCCCTGCTTCCACAAAATGCAGAACTTTTATTTATGATCATGATGCTCAGGCAGGTTGACAGTCATAAGTAGTTACGTACATGTGTAACAATAGTTGGACATACATTATAACACACCAGGGCTCTGTTAAAAGTGTCTTGGCTGACTGGGATGATCAAGCAGACAATAAGAGTAAGTTGTGAATAGCTGGAAAAGGTGACTTTCTCCTCTGGCCACCTTAAATCAGTTAAGACAGGATTTACAACAAATAACAAACCTCATCAAAATTAAAATATGAGGAAAATGTGTTCTCTCACATAAAAAGAAGGACTGAGATATGAGCAAGTTGGTTAACATAGAGCCTGAAAGATACCCTTTCCGTCTTCACTTCTATTATCCCCAGTCCGTTAGCTTTGTCCCCTGGTGTGTTCCTTCATGGTCACTAGATGATTGTATATTTCCAGAAGTCACATTCAAATACCAGAATGTCCAGAGGAAGAAGAAACCACTTAACCATACCCAGAGGCCCTGCAGCCAACTCCCTTTGGTCTCATTGGCCAGAGTTGGTTGAACACTTCTTTCTAAACCAGTTCATGGTGAAGCAATTTGATTTTTATGATTGCTTAGACTGTTCAGTTTACTAAGTCACACAGTGGGAGAATTTTCTGAAGGAAAACACGCAAGAAGGGTGAATGGGTTTCAGATTGACAACCGGTAGGGTAATTTCTGATGCCTTATATTTCCAATTATTGGAGGTTTGGAAGAGCTTGAACAAGTTCAGTAATCAGAAGAGAGTGAGATGTACTTAAAATCTCACTCATTTCAATGTTCTTGGATTGAGTACCTGAGAAGGACAGTCGATCAGATTTTGACATCGTGCTGTCAGCCTAGCAAGTTTGGTCTTTTTGTCTCCTCAAATATTTCACTATTACACCTACTTTAAGGCCTTCATTTTAGCTAGTAAAATAGATCATTTGTTATAAATTTAAGGCTCTGGGCCTCCTTGTTTTAAACCCTATTTCGTGATTGTTGGACCTCATATTTCTGCCAGGGATGATAATTCTAGACCATCACTAATAACTAAGCAGCAGAAAGGAGTCTGATCTGGTATTCCAATATCCCGTTGCCGACGGGAGCTCTTCCCTTGCTCTGAGCTGATCAGCTTGTATCACTGAGAAAATAAGAGTTCAGCTCATATGATTTTCATCAGCTAATCTTCTCTTTGACATCTCTGAGTTTGTCCCCCTTCTCTTCTATTTCTGAGGATGGAATACCTCTTCTCCCTTACAGTGCAAATTCCTCCCTGGTATTTTTTATTCCTTCCTCTCCTGATTTTTTTGACCATTGTCAACCAGTTTCTTCTCCCAAGTCACCTAGGCTAGGCACTTTGTACTGATTTTTGATCCTTTCCTTTACTCCGTATGCAATGAGTTGCCAATTCCTATTGATCCACCCTCTATTATTACTTTTTTATTTATTTACTTATTTTGAGACAGAGTCTCACTCTGTCACCCAGGCTGGAGTACAGAGGCATGATCTTGGCTTGCTGCAACCTCTGTCTCCCAGGTTCAAGCGATTCTCCTGCCTCAGCCTCCCAAGTAGCTGGGATTACAAGCATGTGCCACCACGTCCAGCTAATTATTGTATTTTTAGTACAGATGGATTTTGCCATGTTGCTCAGGCTGGTCAGGTGGCTCAGGCCTGTAATCCCAGCACATTGGGAGGCTGAGGCAGGTAGATCACCTAAGGTCAGGAGTTTGAGACCCTCTCTGTTATCTTATTCCTCTCCACTGCCACTGTTGTCCTTTGCTAAAGTAATTTTAGACTTTCGGAGCTCAGTAGTCTCTGTTCCCTGAATCTGGCACCTCAACAGTCTTGCATTTGAAATAGTTTCCATTTTGCTAGTTTTTAGCTTTATTAAATATTCTGAGAGGTAACCTTTCAGTAATCTATATTTGCTTTGTGATACACTAGAATTACGTGTGCATGCAAAACCTGAAGAGGCTAAAATAGTAGTAACTAACTACCAAGTACAGAGAAAGCACTAATTAAAGTGTCTTATAGCTAAATCTTCCTGATATTAGGGTAGATAAATTAGAACTGTGTGAATTTACAGAGACCAATTTTGAGATGGCAAAGTAAATCCCATTATTATTCATACCATAAAAGTAGGTTTATAAAATTGTAGGCAAATGTCAGTTAATTTTCTGAAACCAGTTATTTGTATAAATGGCTATTAAACAGGGCCAATTCAATTCTGGGTACTGTTTGTTAAAGCCATTGTTTGCTTTTCTTTTTCCTTTTAGTTAAAAATCTCAATCCATTTTATATTATGGCCAGAACTGAAGGGCCTGATGAAACTTCTCATTTTCCGTAACCGTGTGCTAAAATGTGTGAAGGCGAAGCACCTTAAATAATTTTGAGTTTGTGTAAAATGGTCTATTGACTGTTCTACTCTTGATTTCATTGATTTTGTGCATTCACAAATGCAAAATGTGATCTGTCTTGTTTGGAGACTTGGCATGCATGCCTTTTCTAATTGTTTTCTAAAGTACAAATAATTTGAAAAAAAAAATTAAAATCACTTAAAAGCCCTGGAGATGAACATAAAACATTCTTGTGAAACTATGATCTTGTTAGGACTAATATTTCCTTGAATTGCTTTTGCACCCATTATTGGATCATATAAAGGAAATATTAGACAACCAAATAAGGAGTCAAACTGTGCAGCAACCCACTTCCCAAACCCCCTATCCAAGTCCCATTATGTAATTTTAAAAGTTGTAAAACATTTAAAATCCTAATCATATTCCAATCCCTCCTTTCTTAACTAATGACCCTGGGTTTTGCTTCACTGACAAAATTAAAAAGCTATTCTCCGTTAACTTCATCAGATATCTTTTCCTTTTCTTCTCTTTTCTAGATGTCTCTTCTGTTCCTCCCCTCTTTGGGGTACTTGAGTCCTCCAGTTTTCCAATGTTAGCTACAAACCCTGTGTCTTTGACATCTGTTCCTGTTTCCTGAGCTTCTTAGCCACCATCCTTTAGTTATCAACATTCAAATCATGACACATTTAAATCATGGTCAGCCCTTTTCTGAAGTCCCTTATCAAGTGGGCTTGTCTGTATCAAGCCATTCCTGTTCATTCAGCTTCAGCTTCAGCTTCTCCATAGTTCTTCTATTTAGTTCTTTCATTTCCACCACTACTGCCCTGGTTAGAGACTATCCCACTTACACATCCTTCTTACTACTAATTTATTCTTATAAATTCTTTCAACTATGTTCTTAAAACAATTGTAATTATGTTACTCCTTGCTTCAAGAGCATTCATTCCTTCATTGCCTCTAAATATCTAAAGAATGAAATTCAGATGTCTCTTCTTTGTATTTTTTTTTTTTTGAGATGGAGTCTCGCTCTCTCACCTGGACTGGAGCACAATGGTGTGATCTTAGCTCACTGCAACTTCCACCTCCTGGGTTCTAGCGATTCTCCTGTTTCAGCCTCCCAAGTAACTGGGATTACAGGTGCATGCCGCCACACCTGGCTAATTTTTTGCATTTCTAGTAGAGATGGGGTTTCGCCATGTTTGGGGTCTCAAACTCCTGACCTCAGGTGGTCCACCCGCCTTGGCCTCACAAAGTATTGGGGTTACAGGCATGAGCCACCATGCCCAGCCTCTTCATTGTATTTATACTCCTCCTTGATCTGACACAAAACAACCTTTCAAAATGTTTCTCCTAGAATAGTCTTTGATCCAGCCATCTTGGACTTGCCAATGCTGTGCCAAGCAGTGAAATTGTCCTGATTGTCCTGTCTCCGTTCACGTTGTTCTAGCAATCCCGAATATCTTCCCCACTAGCCCGTGCTGTTAAAGCCTATTTATCTTTCAAGTTCCATTTTGAATACCATCTGGATTCTGGCAACCCTCTTCTCCTAATCCATCAGTAAGAATTAACCAATCATTCTCTTACTACCAAATTAAATTCCATGTACTGCTACCAAATCCTTCACTTATCCTGCTTTTTATTGTAGCCTGTGGTTTATTTGCATTTTTCCTATTAGATGGTATACTCTTCCCACTTTCCTGCCCCAAGCACCTAGCAAAGTGCTTTACACATATCAGGAGTTCAACATTTGCTGGAAAGACATTGCCTGTTATCCAAATAGTCTGGGTTATGTTTGAGTGGATCTTAATAATGTTATGAAATTTGTAATAAAAAGTAAAGTACGGTGTACAGCTTTCTAGTGTGCAATGTACTGGTTGGTTCCCCATGAGTTTTTGATGTGTTTAGATACTGATTCCTTTTCTCCTCAAGGCAGCACGACAGTCTGGGTACTTAGAGGATTTTCACCAGTATGTACCACAAATATTATCATGTTTTGTGTTTCCCATGTTATGAAGAAAGTTGGGAGAGTGCTGAGAGTGTGAGCACCGGAATCAGAATGGCTGCATTAGAAATCTGACTCTGCCACTCACTCATTTGAGGCTCAAATTACTGAGGTTCAGAATGTGGAGTGTTAGTTTTATTTTTAGACTCAGGTCAAAGGGGCCCCTGCTCCTGACCCCATGCTTTGGAAAGCTCTGCTCTGGTCTCCCTCTGACCACCTCTTTTCTTACAAGATGAGGAGTTCATGCTGCTATGGGAATGTGCTTAACTGTTGCCTGTACCTCCCCTTTTAGGACAAGTCCTGGATTCCTGGGACCTCTTGCCTAAATGCCCTTGTTCCCCCTTCTAGTATCTTCATGGGCCCCTTTCCTCAGCTTGCCTTACTATGGGTAGGCCACAGGCACAAACCCTTGTCTTAAGATGGCTGTTTGAGGTGATGAGGCTTAAGCTAAGACATGTAAGCTGGACGTTCACAGCCATGCACCTGATGTCCCCTGCAGTGTGGGACAGAGAGGAATACAAGAACTCAAAATCAAACATTTACGTTTCTATGGAGGTATATTTGACAAGATAAGGGTAAAGTCTGTATTTTAGAGTACATATTTTATGTAGCAGCCTATTGGCTTGGTTTATAACTTTTGAATATTTAAACTTAAGATGTGTGCATTCCATTTGTCTTCTTTCCTAGGCCCTGTATATGTTGTTAATGCTTTTTTCTCTTACAGATTGACCGTGTAGGTTAATTAGGCTAATGTGATTACAGTACATTGGTGTTTAGTAAGTGATCAGTGAATATAAGGTCTTGTTAATAATAATTTATTCTTCCATTCATTTGTTTAAAATATATTTATTGAGTACTTACAATGCATAAGCCTGATTTTACATAAAAAGACAGATAAGATTCTTGCTTTCATAAAGGTTACATCTCAGAGAGACAGACAGTAAAGACTTAAAAGGAAAAGTTGCAAGTAATACCAAAGGCAATACATCGAAATGAAATAATATGCCAGAGCCTGGCAGGGCAGCACTATGCAGTCAGGAAGATGCTCTTCCAGGAGGTGACAGCTGCACAGTGGAGATGACAGCAGATGGAGCCTCTGTACAAAGGCAGGTAGTTAGAGAATAGCAGGTGCAGGCCGGGTGCCATGGCTCATGCCTGTGATCCCAGCACTTTGGGAGGCCGAGGCAGGCAGATCATCTGAGGTGAGGAGCTCAAGACCAGCCTGGCCAACATGGCGAAACCCCATCTCTAGTAAAAATACAAAAATGAGCTGGGCGTGGTGGTGGGTGCCTGTAATCCCAGCTACTTGGGAGGCTGAGACAGGAGAATCACTTGAACCTGGGAGGTGGAGGTTGCAGTGAGTGGAGATCATGCCACTGCACTCCAGCCTAGGTAACAGAGCAAGACTGTCTCAAAAACAAACAAACAAAAAAACAAACAGGTGCAAAGGCTCTGGCTCTGACTCTGGGGCGCAGATGAGCTTAGCGGCACTGGGGACAGTGATGGTCAATATACAGGAGGCAGTGATTTCAATGTACCCCAGCTACACTGGTTTGGTATTACATTGGGTAAACAGGGCAAAATGACTTATGTTTAACTCGATAAGCAGCATGCATTTTACTTTGAGGCAACGGGGAGTCCTTGGAAGGTTGTAAGCAGGGGAGTGATATAATCGAATTCACACTTTTAAAAAGCTCAATTTGTCTAAAATATGGAGAATGGATGATGAAAGGTGATGAAGGCAGTCATGGATGATAAAAGGCCAAGAATAAAAGTAGGAAGATTAGGGAAAAGACTCAGACTAAAAGCCCAGGCAAGAAGTGGTTGTGGCAATGATGATAGTAATAGTGGTAGTAATGGGAGTAGTAGTAATAATATTTACAAAAGTAACATCAATATTAATATCAGGAATAATAGCCATAATAGTGACAGTAGTAAATAGACATCTTTCTCTGCCAAGTTCTAATTGAATACTATAGAATCCAGTTTTTAGGTAGCGAACTTGCATTTTTGCATCAAAGTCTAAATTCTTCTATTGGCACTTCATTCTGTTAACAAAAGTCAAGCCTAGACAGATTGTTTTCACCATCTAATCCGGTAATGACCGAGACTTTTCAGAGTAGTGCCATGTAGTTATACAGAGTGTTCTGTAGGAAATTAGACATTTCCTCAGTTAACTGACTATTTCACGGACTCTGCCCCCTATAGATCATACCGTCATCTGCCAGTGAAGAAACCACAGCTGTGCAGTTAGTGACCTAAGCTGGAGGTGCTTTGATTTAATTGTGGTTTCTTGTCTGTGTTATAGGCACACATCGTGCATAGACTGGTACTTTGTCCTACTGAAGAACAATGGAAGCTTATGGCTAAAATATTGCTTTACCCATCTATCTGCTACAAAAATATTATTTAAAACTGTTGAGGGGCAGTGATTTTCCAAGTTAACACATATGCAAATGTAAGTGTTTTTGTCTTAAAACCTCCTTCCAAAAGCAGTAATATATCTGAGTCATTCTGATTCTCTGTACCCACTGGCACAATGAGCATTGCTGCTGGATATCTGATTAAATGAATGTCCCACATAAAGTCACATGAGCTAGATTTTTGCCTAGGAATGTTTAGAAGGAATATTAATTTGAACAAAGTTCACGTTAGTCTCTCTTAAACCTTTCATTGTAAAGTGGATCTGCATGTATCACTTAATGTATTTCTATGAGTTTTTTCTTGCAAGATGAGTTAAGGTTTTATAGTATGTCAGATTAGCAAGCTTATGAAGCATTAATATATTACACAATAGAATTCTCATGTATTATGTGAAAAATATTATGTGGTTGCAGATTTCAATTCAGAATTATTTTTAAAGTAATTGAACCAACTGAATTTTTGGCTAGATTCAGTTAAGAAAGGCCAGGACCATAGTGAAAGGAGCTACAAAGTGCATAAGCCAGAAAAGCTCTGGCAGCTTTGCCAGTCTTTACCACCAGAGAAGATTTTAAATTCAGAGGTGTGAAACAGGAAAACTGGTGAGTGTGCGATTACCTGAGGTTCAAGGTCTGTTTGGAGGATGTTGCACTTAGATGAACTATTAGAGTTGTGCTATTAGTTTTAAATCCTACAAAGAAGTGATAATTTTAAGTTATTTGTCTTTACTTGCATTTCTGTTGGAAGCCAACTGAGAGCATTTTAAAAGCTTTTTATGTATTTGGAACAAAAAGAATGGATTTTAAAGGAACCTAATGTTCATAAGAGTTGTAGTGATTGACTAATAATATAAAGCACAATATACATAGTAGGAAATTTTTAACATAAAAAATTTGGTATCCTACTAGGAGCCAAAAGAGTTCAATTAAAATTTTATCCCTGACATGACCTAGATACTACTCTATGAATTCCTTTTAGCAGACTAATACTAGGATGGGTAGACTGCAGACTCTTCTATTTTCTTTTGTTTTGGTTTTCTCCCTGAATATCGTTATTCTTCTCTCTGGCAACCTCTCTCCCTGAATCTAACTCACCACTAAAAATATTTTTATAAAAGTCTTAAAATAATTTATTTAATTGCTATCTTTGTTCCAACAAGAGATTTGTTGCTATTTTAAACGATTCTGGCTGTTTGATGCAAACATTTAAAGTTGTATTGACGCTTTCATGAACTATTTGTATCAGAGTTAATATAGACTTGGATAAAATATATCAAACTAATGAGCAAAACTATATGGCAATAATAATGTATCCTGTTGTTAATAGTCATGATTAGAGTTACAATACATTCATTCTTTAACTCACTCGAGACAGCACTTGTTTATTTCCTCCTCTAGTAAACGGAACACCAGGGATAAAAAGATGAACACGGCATAGTTCTTGCCCTCCAGGAACTTGTAATCTATCTAATCTGTCTTCTAATGGTCATTTTGAAGATTATCGCAATAACTTAGCATTTCCCTAATGGAATCAAAATAATTATTCAGTGTTAAAATAAAAAATTGTTTTAATTTACAAAATATACTTGAAATAAAGAATCTGGCATGGGGGCAAAAAGTGATACATATAAATCTCATCTAGTTCCAGAGGAAAGAAAAGTACATTTATGTAATAAATTTCAAGATACACTAAATTATCCCTCTCAGCTCTATTCAGATGCCATAGGTTCTCTTTAGTTAATTCTTGACAAAAGAATGAAACCTTTCAAATGAACAAATTCCTAGGTTGCAAATGTTGTGAATAAACTCTACAGGCTGCCCTCATTAATTCCATTTTCTAATGCAATTCCTTTTTTTTCCAACAAAGACCTAAATAGGCAAAGCAATCTTTGAAAATTCCAATTCATGAGGCCCTAGGGTAGTGATATAAATTAGTTTCAGTGTCCAACTTTTATATTTGGTATGCTTAAGTACTTGGAGACAATAAATTACATGAAAGCATGTTTTCCCCATCCCTATTTAATTTCCCTTTTTTCAAAGAATAAAAAATCCATTTAATAAATTGCGAATTCTAAGAAGCACATATTGTAGTACTTTTCTAAGGAATAAATGGTATATTGCATTTTCTATTGAGTTATGTTCTGAGTTTACATCACATGAAACAGGCAAATATTTTCTGTAAGGTACTTCCTATTTGACTCATGACTTTTGAGGTAAAAAGGTGGTTTTGTTTTAAATTTCTGCTAATACTTTTACTGAAATTTATTATTTTCAAAATATTCTTTAATGATTTAAAAAAGATCCTCAGATCATTGTGTGTATTACTTGGAGCAGTCAGAGAGAGTTATAATTTCACCCAAGTTAGAGAATGATGTGTAGAGAAGGAAGCCAGACTTAATCTTTGAAAATAAGGTATATTTTCCTATATAGTATTGACCTGTAGTGGATGTAATTTAATACTTTTAAGAATTCAGAAGTGCCCTAAAATATTTAAATTGCAGGAACTATGTGTTTTGAAGTATTTGTGAGAAACTTTTCAAAACACAGCAAAAATTGTGCTAGTAAACTTGTTCTTCTATTTTGGCTTGGGAAATTATATCCCTAAAAATGTATTAATGTTGCTAAATTTCACTGCATGAAATGTTAAATGTGCCACATTGGATTTGTGGTACTAGTATTTTAAAATGCTGGGTTCTTTTTTTTTTTCCTTCTTCAAGGGAAGGAGGTAGGGAGGTGATCTCAAGAACAAGAGATGCATTTGATCTGACACAGTCACATGTACCTTTAGAATATTTCAGTCTGAGATATGTATTTTGGTGACAGCAGGTAGAGTTGGAAGAGTACTAAGTCAAGAATATTAATACCTCTTAGGACAAGGGTTGGCGATTTTTCAAAAGTATTATCCAAAACTAACATGAGTACTCTTGAGGTGTACTAGGGAGAGAGAAAGCTCAAATACCTTCCACAGGTGAAGGGTAGATGGTTGTTTGTATGATGTGATTTAAATAGCACCAAGAAGATCCCCCTTACCCTTAAATGTATTCCTAAGTTTTCTTGACAACCTTCACATAGCCTGAATGCTTGAAGTTCTAGCAGTTGCAAATGCATTATAATGACAAGACCCTGTTAACAAGTAAATGGCCTTTGAAGGATAAAGATGCATCACATCAAATTTTATATTGATAATATTTAATCATAAACATTCCAGAAAGAGGGCTTCCTTAGTCAGCAGATACTGATGAAGAAAAAAAGTTCATTTTGGAGCAGTGGGAGCTCGAGAAGAACTGCAACCTGAGAGAGAAGGAAGAGGGCTGGCCAAAATTAACTGAGGGCTCCCTAAAATAAAGTAAGGGAGTACCATAGCCTGGCTCCATTCTGAACTTCTTTCCCTATGAGTGAATTGATAAATTATCTGACATCAGTGTGTGTATCACTTGGAGCAGGGAGAGAGTTATAATTTCACCTGTGTTAGAGAATGATGTGTAGGGAAGGAAGCCAGACTTAATCTTTGAAAAATCAAGCATCACCTTTGACAGGCATGATTCATAATCTATGTGAGATGGAATAAAAGTAGATTTACTGAGAAGAAAATGGATGTCCTAATAATTTAATAATACTGCTGCTTTTTTTCCATAGAAAAAACTTCTACATTCTAGAAATGCAGAAGAGGTGTTACTCTGATTTAAAAAAACTTGAATTTCAGCCAATTCTTCACTGTAGTGAACAATCAGAAATTTGACAGATATATCCTACACCCTTTGCGGTAGTTAGAAGGTGTCCCCTCCAAAATTCAGGTGTTGCCAATGCAATAGTATTAAGAGGTAGGGCCTTTAAGACTGAATGAGGGCTATGAGGGAATCTCCCAAATAGGATTAAGGCCCTTATAAGAAAGGCTTCAAGAAGCATTTAGCTAGCTTGCCCTTCTGTTTTCTGTCACATAAGAAGCAGCAAGAAGGCCCTCACTAGACCAAATGCCAGTGCCTTGATCTTGGACATCTCAGCCTCCAGAACTATGAGAAATGAATTTCTATTCTTCATCAATTTCCCAGTTCAGATATTCTGTTACAGCAGCACAAAATAGACTGAGACACTCTCTAAGGAGAAATATGGAGGTGAAAAACCTGCCAAGCACTTTTTAGGAGTGTTTTGATATTTCTGCTTGGAAGAATAATAGTTATATTGAAAATGGTATCAAACCTTTAAAAAAAATAAATCCTGTCAGCAGTACTCAGAACTTAAATGAAATTCATTTTCCAGACCATCTAATAAATGCAAGTAGGAAATGTGGGCTTTATGTTGCTATCCACACCTTTTTTTTTTTTTTCCCCCTCAGCCATCTTGTAGGAAAGTAGAGCAGATTTCTGAAACAAGGTGTCTGGGTAAAGAAAGACTACTTAAAATCCCGAGAAGGGAATATTTCTAACGGATATGATCTGGGAAAATGTTGAGGTCATATCAGTCATACTTTAGAACCGTGTTCATACTATCATCACCTCATTCAGAAAAAAAAAGACTTTTAAGATTATATTAAGTCTCTGATCAAAATTTTGAATTATCCGAACAACACAGCTTAATTATACCTGTATCTAGTACAAATCAGCACAGCACCAAACTATGCCTGTCTTTATTGTAGCAGATAATTTTCCCTTCCTTTCTTCGTTTCCTTTTCCTTTGCCCTTTCCCCTTTCCCTTTCCTTTTTTTTTTTTTTTTTTTTAATTTTTTTTGGATGGAGTCTTGCTCTATTGCCCAGGCCGGAGTATAGTGGTGCGATCTCGGCTCACTGCAACCTCCGCCTCCCAGGTTCAAGCAAGTCTTATGCCTCAGCCTCCCAAGTAGCTGAGATTACAGGTACCTGCCATCATGCCTGGCTAATTTTTGTGTTTTTAGTAGAGACAGAGTTTCATGATGTTGGCCAGGCTGGCCTCGAACTCCTGACCTCACGTTATCTGCCTACCTCTGCCTCCCAAAGTGCTGGGATTACAGGTGTGAGCCACTGCACCTGGCTTGTTTTATTTTTCATATACCTACATATGTGTCCTGCATATGTGTAGGTTTAAAAGCACATGCCTACATTTATCTTAGCAGATTTATTTGCTGAAGGGAGTGTGCATAATTTCTTTCAGTTTGGACAATGAACAGAGGTGTATCTTATGATCTCTTATGACCTGAAGTGAGATCATTCATCCCCAGAGGATTCTCTGGAGGTTTGGGGAACAGCAGTTGAGGAAGTATGCATAGTAAAGTACCTTTCTTTTGATTCTTATTGAGTGAAATAAGAGTATATACTTACTATTGCTTTTCCTAAACTTTTCCTGCTACTTCTTTTTATTTCCTTCTGCAAACGTGGGGCAGGTAGAGGGTGGTGTGAGGAGAAAGAAGGAGGGAAGAGAAAGAGGAGATGGAAATTATAGGATTTTAGAATTAAAAGAAACAGCATAGAGTGTAGATTGAAAAATCACACCTTTATTTACCGATAAGAAAACTAATGTCCAGAGAATTTAAATGACTTATCACAATCTATACATGGGGAAAGTCGTGGATCTAACACTAGAAATCAACACTCTAAATTTCAGCCAAAAGGCATTTCCACAACACACAATAGACAACACATTTGAGAATGGAGATGGTTAATTTATGTATCTCTGGAAGTGGTTTTGTAAGTTATGCCTGTTAACTTATTATATGACATCGGTAGACCATAGAAAGTTCTGGAGCTACTTAAACTTTTGTCACCACCACAGGTACAAATTATTCTATAGGCCCACAATTTGCCTTTCAGGTAAGAAATTAATGTACAACAAATAAAGGAAGTTTTGAAGCATTTTGTAAGCTCGATCCTAGGTGTATGTAGTGTCTCACTAGAATAAAGAATTACTTTCTACCATCATGGATAGCTTGGGATAATACAGAAGCAATATGCATCAACAGAGAGCCCTTTGCAAGTCTAGAAACTGGAGTTTTTCAATATTGAGAATTTCTGGGAAACATCCAGATTGGCACCCATTTGTGTGTTTGACTTTGCAACCTTGCAGACGTAATATCTGAGTCTCAGAGTCCCACATCTAAAGAAAACAAACACTTACTGCCAATTTCCAATTTAATTAAAGCAATTTACTGAAATTATATCACCAAAGCTAAAAATGTATCCTATTAGTGATCAGAAACTCTGAAAGATGTAGATCATAAAACATAGACACTACCTTAATTCATATTTATCTGTTCCATCTGTCAGACTGCCCAGACTAACCTAATTGATATAGTCATTTGTTCATTTATTCAACAAATAAATATATTGATTAGCCACTATGTACTTGGCACGGGGGATACATAGCGAACAGGATAAAGCCCCTATGATCATGGGCCTCATGGTCTAGTGTGGGAGACAGACAATAAAGCATAAAAAAATGCATAATACAGTTTCGAGTAGTGACATGTTCAATGCTGACAAATCAGGGTAAACTTCTGGAGAATAACTGGGGAGGATGAGAAAGATTGTAATAGAGTGTGTGGTCAAGGAAGGCCTCTCTGAAGAGGAGCCATTTATGGAGCAGAGTCCTGAAGAGGTGAGTGAGTCAGCTGCAGTGTAGCAGAAGAACCATACAAAGAAAGAACAGCATTAGCAAAGGCCCTGTGGGGCACCAAGCCTGGCATGTTAGAGGTGCAGCAAAGAGGCTGGAATGGAGCCAGCAGGTGGAGTGGCATGGTTGGTGCATTAGGTTGGCGCTGTCATCAGGACCCAGATCACAGAGGGAGAACTGCTGTTCTTGAGAAGGAATTTGAGGTTGGTCCTTACCTTCTCAGAATTTGTCCTGTGAAGCCTATATAGGATAGGCAATAAACGGTTATTTGCACACTATTTGTTAAAAGGTCCATGGAATTCCTGAGTGAGCAGTGTGAATGTTTTATTTTACAAGACCGAGAACAGGGAACACCTGTAGTAAAGAAAGTGGTGGATAACAGGATATTATGACTGAATTGTGTCTCCCAACCTGTGCACACTCCTCCAAATTGACATGTTGAAGTCCTAACCTTCACTGCCTCAGAATGTGACTGTAGTAGGAGTTAAGGGTTTAAAGAGGTAATTAAGTTAAAATGACGACATTAAGGTGGGTATAACTGGTGTTCTTTTAAGAAGAGATTAGGTTACAGACACACACAGGAAAGACCTTGTAAAGACGCAGAGAGAAGACCATTTACAAGTCAAGGAGAGAGACTTCAGAAGCAACCAACGCTGCCAACACCTTGATTTTATACTTCTAGTCTCCAGAATTGTGAGGAAAACAATTTCTGTTGTTAGTCATCCAATCTGTGGTAGTTTGTTCTGGCAGCACTAGCATACTAATACATATGGGTCATCAGAATTTCATAGTTGTGGTTGTCAGCTCCTACGATGGCCTCCAATGATCTCTGCCACCTTGTAGGCCCACCCTTGTATGATTCCCTCCCATACTGAATTGAGCTAATCCATGTAACCAAAAGAAAATGGTGGTGACTTCCAAGGTTAAGATATGCGGTACTTCTGTCTTGATGGATCACTTGCTTTGGAGAAACCAACTGCCATGTTGTAAGGACATGAATGCAGCTCTATATAGAGGGTTGCATGGCAAGGAACTGAGACCTCGTGACAGTCAGGCACATGAGAGCGTAACTGTAGGAGCAGGCACTGTCCCTCTGTGAATTTCTTCGCTTCACCCTCGTTAGAAATCTTAAGCCAGAACCCCATGGCCAACTGCTCCCAAATTCCTGGCCCATAGGGATTGTTAAATAATAAATGTATATTGTTGTTGTGAACTACTAAGTCTGGGGACAATTTGTTACGTAGTAATATAGGTAAGTAATATAATAATTAAGAAAGGGACCTCGGCAAAATAGCTCCAGTCCTTCTGGTGAATCTGAAAGTAGGTCAACCGGATTTTATTCAGTCTGATTAAAGGAAAGACTTTTGAGCTTCACTGCAGAGAGAAATCTCAAGCCTGGAATGACATTTTAAAGACTTAACTGAATTTTTGGCTATTGGGATTTTGAAAATTTGGCCTCTTGCAAGCTCTAGAAGTCTTTCTAATGCTAATAATAACACCTATAATTTATTTAACTATGATTTCAAACACATTTTCACATAAATGTTCTCATTTAATGTAGAAGATGGCAATTTTTCCTGCAGTTTCCCAGAATTCATGTAGTAATTTTTCCAAAATTATCAAGGCTGTTCCCCACAGAATATTGTATAAGATAATTATTATTTTTTGTTGTTTTTTATGGCACGGATGATGTCTTTGCAAAGTAATATAAGATTTTCTCACATCTCAGTATGTCTTTTAAGTTTGCATATAATACTTATACCAAGAATTGAGCAATTGAAGATAGCTGTATATAATTTTTTAAAGCAGATTTTGACTGGAATATGAATATTTGCTACTGAAACTTTACCTTAATTATTGAATTGTAATTTGGAGACAAGTGAGTTGTCTGTTGGCTACAAGTGATTATTACAGCTTTAAAAATAATGAAGCATGGAGTCTTTAATACAGCATGAATCTGTGATTCTCCTTTTGAATTTTAAAGGAGGGAAAAATGATTAATTTGATTTGAAAGGGACATTATTTCTTATCCTTATTGGGTTTATTAGTGCAATTGTCTCATGTGATCTTAGGACAATGTTTTATTGTTGGACAGTAAGGCAGGCAGTAAAATGAAGACCCTGGTCTGCCCTTTTTCTAGGTACATATGGCACTTGTAGACGTCAACCCTAGCAGAGGTCTGGGGCTTGAAGCAGGTGTCTCCTGGATGAAGGCTGATGACAGAGCAGTTACAAAGCTGTTCATAGAAGAAAGGTGATCTCTGGATTACCCCCAATGAAGCAGTGTGATAATGGGGACTGGAATGTTAGCTCAGTATAGCACCAGTGCAGAAGGTAGCAGGGTGTATGGAGAAGAGCTACAAACTTAAGTGTGGACCAGTAAGGGAAAAGGACAGTTACAGAATGAATACCGGTCGGGTGCGGTGGCTCGCTCCTGTAATCCCAGCACTTTGGGAGGCCCAGGCGGGCGGACCATGAGGTCTGTAGTTCAAGACCAGCCTGGCGAACATGGTGAAACCCCATTTTTATTAAAAATAAAAAAATTAGCTGGGTGTGGTGGCACGCATCTGTAGTCCCAGCTACTCAGGGGGCTGCAGCAGGAGAATTGCTTGAACCCAGGAGGTGGAGGTTGCAGTGAGCGGAGATTGTGTCACTGCACTCCAGCCTGGGCAACAGAGCAAGACTCTGTCTCAAAAAAAAAAAAAAAATACTGAATTCAATTTTTAAGTGTATTAGAGTATGCATCAGAGAGTGAGCAGAGCAAGGAAAATGAACACACAATTTTTATAGCAAATAAATCAGAAGTTGGATGGTAGATCATTGATAGCATGTGTCTTGGAATCATATTGGCTTCAGTTTAACTTCTGGTTTTATAATTTACTAATTAATAGTGTGGCCTTGGTAGGTTTTTAAGATGATGTGATAAGATTCCTAGCATGGATCAGACTAACTTGAAGTGGTTACAAACAGTACTTGTGCCAGCCCATTGCTAGATGGGAAGCTTAGATGCCCTCTAGTTGCTATATCTTTTCCTTCTCAGAAACTGCCCATTCGGTATCAACATCTTCATGAAATTCTGCTCTCTAAAGCTAACCTTCATTTTTAACTTGTAAAATATGGTAGTTTATAACTAGCAGGTATCTTTACTGTCTCTGAAGAAACATAAGGTCCTTGGAGTACTTTGAGTTCACCTCCTTAAAGTGACTAATATACATGTGACATTTAAATAACCTGATTTTTAAATCTTTTATTCAAGTAGAAATGTGTTTGGTTTCTTGTCGACTTTTAGGTTCAAGGGTTTCATGTGCAGGTTTATTACACGTCACTGAGGTTTGGCATATGAATGATCCCATCACTCAGGCAGTGAGCATAGTACTTGATGGGACAGTTTTTTGACCCAAACCCCCTTACCATCCTCCCCACTCTAGTAGTCCCCAGTGTCTATTGTTGCCATGTTTATGTCCATGTTTACCCAGTGTTTATCTCCTGCTTATAAGTGAGAACATGCAGTATTTGGTTTTCTGTTGCAATGTTAATTTACTTAGAATAATGGCCTCCAGCTGCATCATGTTGCTGCAAAGGGGAAACATGTTTGTATGTATCATGTATGTATAACAGTTTGATATTGCTGCTATAACAAATGGACACCAATTCAGTGGCTCAAAAAAAAAAAGCACAGATTTGTTCTCTTCGAATTCTGGAGGTCAAAAGTTTTCAAGTGGGTCAACAGAGCTGCATTTCTTTGAGGGCTCTATGGAAGCACTCATGTATTTTCATGTTCTAGCTTCAAGAGGCCACCAGTATTCCTGGTGTGGTTCCATATTCAAAAACAGTGATGTAGCATCCTCCGGTCTCCCTCTCTCTTTTACCCTTTGTTTCCATTGTCCACATCTCTTTGACTCAGATTCTCTTACTTCTCTATTATAGGGGAGTTCTTATAAGACTCTCATAATTGAATTGGGCCACCCAGATAATCCAGCATAATCTCCCCACCTCAAGATCCTTAATTTACAGTCAACTGTAAAGTCCTTTTTGCCATTTAAATTAATGAATGGGCTGTGGGGATTAGGATATTACTATCTTTGAGGTGATCATAATTCAGCCTACATCAGTGTGTATATTGTGTGTATATTGTATGTCAAAGTAGCTTGACATATTCCATGGAAAAACATTATTTTATTTCCTTTATTTAGCTAGGAAAAAACTGGTTAAATTGTGGTTCTGAAGCCTAGTATAAACAGTAATAAATATTTCCTTTCTGCTTTCCTTTCCTGTGATATGAGAAATTTGAAGATTGCCTTTAAGATATGGAGGATAGACAGTCCAGAAGCCAAAACAGGAATATTTACTTAGAAACACAGAGCTTGGAATCTAAAGAACAGCATTTGCAACGCTGAAGTCTTGGAAGCTTGACTGTAGCCTTAGGTGCTCTTCGGATCATGGCCAATTTAGAATCTCACTGTCATGGAGTCTGTGCAGATCAGGGTCCTAACTTAAAGTAAAAGCATGAGCAATCTGAATCAAGTCTACTTTGCAAGTGTAGAATTTGGGGCAGAAATGGTTCTGCTGCAAAGTTGGCCTACAAACACTTCTTCAACTTTAATTTTTAATTTTTGTGGGTACATAGTGTGTATAGATATTAATGGGGTATATGGGATATTTAATACAGGCATACAATATATAAAATTACATCAGAGTAAATGGAGTATTCAGCACCTCAAGCATTTATTCTTTGTGTTATAAATGATTCAGTTATATTCTTCTAGTTATTTTAAAATGTACAGTTATTGGCTATAGTTACCCTGTTGTGCTATCAAATACTAGATCTTACTCATATTTTCTATTTTTTTTGTACCTACTAATCATCCCCACTTCTGCCCCATTCCCCCCACTACATTTCCCAGACTCTGGTAATCATCCTTCTACTCTTGATCTGCACAAGTTCAATTGTTTTAATTTTTAGCTCCCACAACTAAGTGAGAATATGCAAAGTTTGTCTTTCTTTGCCTGACTTATTTCACTTAACATAATGACATTCAGTTCTATCCATGTTGTTGCAGATGACAGAATCTCATTTTTTTAATGGCTTATTCTTTTTATGGCTCAATCTCACTCTTTTTATGCCTCCATTGTATAATAATACTCCATTGTATATATGTACCACATTTTCTTTATGCATTCACTTGTTGATGGACACAGGTTGCTTCTAAATCTTGGCCACTTTGAATAGTGCAACAGTAAACATGGGAGTGCAACTATCTCTTTTATTTCCTTTCTTCTGGGTATATACCTAACAGTAGGATTGCTGGATCATATGGTAGCTCTATTTTTAGTTTTTTGAGAAACCTTCAAACTGTTTTCCATGGTGATTGTACTAATTTACACTCCCACCAAGAGCATACAAGTGTTTCCTTTACTCCACATTCAAGCCAGCATTTATTATTGCCTGTCTTTTGGATATAAGCCATTTTAACTGGGGTGAGGTGATACCTTACTGTAGTTTTGATTTGCATTTCTCTGTTGATCAATGATGTTGAGCATGTTTGCATATACCTATTTGTCATTTATCTTCTTTTGAGAAATGTTTATTCAGATCCTTTGTCCATTTTTAATAGGGTTATTTGAGTGCCTTATATAGTCTGGTTATTAATCTCTTGTCAGGTGGGTAGTTTGCAAATATTTCCTCACATTCTGTGGGTTATCTCTTCATTTTGTTGATTATTTTCTTTACTGTGAAGAAGCTTTTTAACTTGACGTGATTCGAACTTTTTCTTTGGTTGCCTGTCCTTGTGGGGTATTACTCAAGAAACTTTTGCCAAGTTTAATGTCCTGGAGAGTTTCTCCAAAGTTTTCTTTGAGTAGTTTCATAGTTTGAGGTCTTTGATTTATGTTCTTCACCTATTTTAATTTGATTTTTGTATATTGTGAGACATAGGGGCCTAGTTTTATTCTTCTGCATATAGAAATCCAGTTTTTCCAGCACTATTTATTAAAGAGAATGTCATTCCCCAATACATGTATTTGGCACCTTTGTCAAAAGTGAGTTCACTCTTGATACATGGATTTATTTCTGGATTCTCTAATATGTTCCATTGGTCTATGCATCTGTTTTTATGCTGGTACCATGCTGTCTTGGTTACTACAGCTCTGTATTGTAATTTGACATCAGGTAATGTGATTCCTTCAGTTTTGTTCTTTTTGCTTGGGATAGCTTTGACTATTCTGAGTCTTCTGTGATTCCCTGTGAATTTTTTTATCTTTTTTTCTACTTCTGTGAAGAATGTCATTGGTATTTTTATAGGGATTACATTGAATCTTTAGATTATGTTTGGCAGTATGGACGTTTTAACAATATTGATTTTTCCAATCCATGAACATGGAATATCTTTCCAATTTTTGTATCTTCTTCAATTTATTTCACCAATGTTTTATAGTTTTTATTGTATAGAACTTTCACTTCTTTGGTTTAGTTAATTCCTAGGTATTTAATTTTATTTGTAGCTATTGTAATGTGATTATTTTCTTATTTCTTTCAGATTGATCACCATTGGTATATAGAAATGCTACTGATTTTTGTATGTTGATTTTGTATCCTGCAACTTTACTGAATTTATCAGTTCTAATAGTGTTTTTGGTGAAGTCTAAGTTTTTCCAAATAGAAGATTTTATCATCCACAAACAAAGATAATTTGATTTCTTCCTTTCCAGTTTGGATGTCTTTTCTTTCTTTCTCTTGTCTGATTGCTCTAGGTAGGATTTCTAGTACTATGTCAAATAACAATGGTGAAAGTGGACATCTTTGTCATGTTCCAGATCTTAGAGGAAAAGTTTCAGTTTTTCCCCATTCAGTATGATACTAGCTGTGGGTCTGTTGTATGTAGCTTTTATTGTGTTGAGATATACTCCTCCTATACCCATTTTTGGAGGATTTTTATCATGAAGTGATGTTGAGTTTTAGCAAAAGTTTTCAGCATCAATTGAAATGATTATAAAGCTTTTGTCCTTCATTCTGTCGATATAATGCATCACATTGATTGATATGCATATGTTGAACCATCCTTGCATCCCTAAAATAAATCCTACTTGGTCACAATGAATGATCTTTTTAATGTATTGTTGAATTCACTTTGCTAGTATTTTGCTGAGAATTTTTGCATCATTGTTCATCAAAGATGTTGGCCTATAGTTTTCTTTTTTGATGTGTCTTTGTCTGGTTTGGGGATCAGGGTAATACTGGCCTCATAGAATGAGTTTGAAAATATTTCCTCCACTTTATTGTTTTGGAATAGTTAGAATAGAATTGCTATTAGTTCTCTAAATGTTTGGTAGAATTCAGTAGTGAAGTCATCGGGTCCCAGGCTTTTCTTTGTTGCGAAATTTTTTATTATGGCCTTAGTCTTGTTACTTGTTACTGGTCTATTCAGGTTTTGGATTTCTTTATGATTCAATCTTGGTAGGGTGAATATGTCTAGGAATTCATTTCTTCTAGGTTTTCCAATTTATTGGCATATAATTGCTCATAGTAGTCTCTAATGATCCTTTGGATTTCTATGGTATTGGTTCTAATGTCTCTTTTTTCATCTCTGAATTTTTTTTTTTATTTAGGTCCTCTCTCTTTTTTTCCCTAGTTAATCTGGCTAAAGGTTTGTCAATTTTCTTTATCTTTTCAAAAAATCTAGTTTTTGTTCCATCGGTTCTTATTATTCATTTCAATGTCATTTATTTCTGCTCCTTTATTGTTTCTTCTAACTTTGGGATTGGTTTGCTCTTGCTTTTCTAGTTCTTTAAAATGCAACATTAGGTTGTTTGAGGTTTTTCTTATTTTTCAACTTACAGCTATAAACTTTCTTCTTAGTTTCACTTTCACTGTATCCCATAGGTTTTGTATGTGCGGCTCCTTTATCATTTGTTTCAAGACACTTTTCAATTTTTTTCTTAATCTCTTCATTGATTCAGTGTTCATTCAGAAACATACTGTTTAATTTCCATCTGAATGTATGGTTTCCAAAATTATTCTTGTTATTGATTTCTAGTTTTATTCCATTATGGTCAGATGGTCAGAGAAGATACTTGAGATATATATATATTTTTTTTCTTTATTTTTTTTTTTAGAGGTGAAGTCTCATGCTGTCACCCAGGCTGGAGTGCAGTGGCATGATCTCGGCTTACTGCACGCTCCCCCTCCCAGGTTCAAATGATTCTTCTGCCTCAGTCTCCCGAGTTTTGTGGCTTAATGTAGGGTCTATACTTGAGACTGATCTATGTACTGAGAAGAAGAATGTGTACTCTGCAGTCATTGAATTAAATGTTCTGTAAATATTTATAGTCCCACATGGCCTATAGTGCAGATTAAGTTTGATTTTTTGTTGCTGATTTTCCATCTGGAAGATCTGTTCAATACTGAAAGTAGGATGTTGAAGTCTCCAGCTATTATTGTACTGGAGTCTATCTCTCTCTCTAGCTCTAATAATGTTTGTTCTAAATATCTGGGTGCTCCAGTGTTGGATGCATATATATAGTGTGTGTGTATATATGTATATATATACACACACACACACACATATTTATACACACACACACAATCATATCCTCTTCCTGAACTGACTCCTTCATTATTATATAATAACCTTCTTTGTCTCTTTTTATAGTTTTTGACTAGTGATATTTTTTGTCTGATATAAGTATAGCTACTCCTGTTCTTTTTTGGTTTCCATTTGCATAGAATATCTTCTTCCATCCCTTTTTTACAGTCTATGTGTCTTTAAAGGCCAAGTGTGTTTTTTGTAGGCAACAGATTGTTGCATCTTTTTAAAATCCATTCAGCCACTCTATCTTTCACTTGGAGAGTTTAGTCCACTTAAAGTCAATCTTATTATTGATGAGTAAGGACTTACTGCTGCGGTGTTGTTTTCAGGTGTTTTTGTCACCTTCTCTTCCTTCTTTTGTCCTTTTTGTCTTCCTTTAATGCAGGTGATTTTCTCTGGTGATATGTTTTAATTTCTTTTTATTTTTCGTGTATCCATTGCGTGTTTTTAAATTTGAGATTACCATGAGGCTTGCAGATAATATTTTATAACCCATCATTTTAAGCTGATGGTGATTTAAGTGATTGCATAAACCACAAAAAAACTAATAAAACTCTATAACTTCATCTCCCCGCTTTTTTTTTTTTTTTTTTGCCTTTTGTTGTTTCTATTCATATCTTATTGTACTGTCTGTGTCTTGTGAAGTAGGCTGGGTGTGGTAACTCATGCCTGTAATCCAGCACTTTGGGAGTCTGAGGCGGACTAATCACCTGAGGTCAGGAGTTTGAGACCAGCCTGGCCAAAATGCTGAAACCCCATCTCTACTAAAAATACAAAAATCAGTGGGGCATGGTGGCAGGTGCCAGTAATCCCAGCTACTAGGGAGGCTGGGGCAGGAGAATCCCTTGAACCCAGGAGGTGGAGATTGCAGTGCGCTGAGATGGTGCCATTGCACTGTAACTTGGGTGACAGCAAGACTCCATCTCAAAGAAAAGTTGTAGTTACTTTTTATGGGTTTATCTTTTCATCTTTTCACTTAAGATGAGACATCTTGCTCCACCTCCTCAACCCTACAAGATATGAGTAGTTTATATACCACAATTACAGAGTTATGCTATTCTGTGTTTTTTTGTGTGTGTGGCTGAGGATGTGTCTAGAAATTGCCAGGAGCTAGGACCTGGAACAGGGGCCTCATGACTCTGACTGGTGCCCTGTCCTTCTGTAGCTGAGCCAGTATCCAAGTTTCATGATAAAGTCCTCTTACCCTTCCCTCAAGCGGAAGGAAGGGGACTCTCTTGGAGCTATGAGCTATGCTGCCTGGGTTTCGGGGGAGGAGTGGAACAAGCATTCCCTTAGCCACCCTGGCTGGTGTCTCAGTAGGTCACATGCCCCCCCACCCCCACCCCCGCCAAGTCCACTGGCTCTGAGCCCAGTTCAGCACTAGGTCTTGCCAAGAAGTTGCAGTCTTTGTGGCCTAGACTGCCTTTCAAGTTTATTCGGAGCCCCAGAGCACTTTATCCCATGGTGGTGAGGCTTGCTGAAACTCAAGTTCCAACCTGTGCCATGGGCAATTCCTCTCTTGCTAGGGCTGGTCTAAATGTTCCCTCTGTGGGTATCAGCTGAGTTCTGACTGGTGTTGGCAGCACTGAGTTCCAGTGCAAAGTCCCACAATCACTGTGCTCTGCCTTCCCCAAGCACACAGACTCTCTTTCCACACCATATGGCTGCTGCTGGGGGATGGGGGAGTGATGGTGTTGTCAATTCAAGACTGTCTTATCCACCCTCTTCAGTCCCACTTTCAGTGATATGAAGTTACACCACTTACTGTGATTGCTCACTGGATTGTTGGTTCTTAGGAGGGTGCTTTTTTGTGTAGATGTTAAATTTGGTGTTCCTCCAGGGAGGACGATTAGTGCAGGCTTCTATTTGGACATCTTGCTCCACCTCCTCAACTCTGCAAGCACTTTTGTGTTCATTTATTAAAATGGTCTGTCTCAATCATCAGAAAGAATACATACAAATGACTCCTGGTCAGGCTCAGTGTCCTTACTCCCCTTCCCAACAAACAAACTACCAAATGAACAAAGGATCACCTCTTCTGTGATAATCACTCTTCTGTGACAAGAATGTTTCGTGTTTGTCAGTAGAACTTTATGTCTTTAACTTTTGGACTCAGATCCTTATTCAACCCCAGGCATTCTGGGGAGATTGAAACTGTTGTCAGACATAGAAAAATGGATTTATTATTATATTTTTAGTCATTCATTTAGCCAGTCATTTGTTCATTATCTATTTATAGCAGTGTACTGCTCAATATCAGCTTCAACTAATATATTTGAAGCACATCCTAAAGGCAAAACCTGTGGGAGGTACCTTGATCACATATGAAGATGAATTAAACATAATTCTTGCTTTTCAAGAGCTAGTGATTCTTTAAGGGCATATAAAAAATGTAAGAATTAACCCACATCTTAGTGGTAGGGAAATTGATATTTTATTAAATTTCAAACAACTGGGCACACACATTGACTCACTGCAGCTCTGGGTAGCTGCTGCTTCTGAGACAGACATTTCCCTTCATCCACCTCCCTCAAGTATGTTCTAAATTTCCTACTGTTCATCTTACCTGGTTTTTAATTCCCCAGTTTGTCTCACATAGGCTCTGGAATTAGCCATTGCCAGATGGTGTTCCCAGAGGTAATTGGCCTGTGTTTGGTCCAGTGATCTGGCCAAGACTTGATCTCATTACCACCTCTATCCTCAAAATGCTGCAACCACATGTGGACCTCTGAACAGGCCCCATGAAATATGCCAGCAGTGTGCCACTATTAGCTACTGGGCACTGCAACTGAGCATGGTCCCAAAAGACATACGTTATTTGATAAGTACTAAACACATACCAGATTTCTCATGGTTTAAAATGGAATGTAAAATTACAAAGAATTATTTTAAAAGAATATAAAATTGATCAATAGTAATTTTTAATGTTTTTAGATATATTAGATTAAAATATTTAAATTGTTTTATTTTTAATATGGCTCCTGGAAATTTAAACTTATATATATTTATGTGATGCGTATGTTTCATGACATTTAAAATGTAAAATTACACTATATTTTACTGCACAGTTCTGTAGTATGAGGGTCGGCAAACTTTTCCAGTAAATGTACAGATTGCAAATGTTTTTGACGTGGGGTTTGTAGGTAATACATAATGAACAAGAGCAGTTACATTGAGAGTAGAACAGAACACGGAAGAGTCAGGATTCGGCCCAAGGCCATAATTTACAGAAACCTAATCTAATACCTAAAGCAATGAGTGAAGAACTCCCTCCGACATGTTGGTTTTCGTTGGTTTTTGAACCTCTTACTCTTTCTACTTGAGTCTTTTTCACTAGCTCACGCATACATTCACACAGCTACCAGTAATCCCAGTAATGCTCTTGATTGGCCCGTCTCACATTTACTGTCTTGGAATTAAGGCATATGTGAGGGGCCCCAAAAGAAAGAGTCATGAAAACAACTGATTTGCATACAAGGTGGAATAAGATTAATGTTAAAGCAAAGTGAGTGCTGTGGGAGCCCAGAAGGCTGTTGGATGGGCAGGGGATGGTGTCAATAAGTTTGTCAGCTTTTTCCTTGGAGCACTCTTTGGAGGGTGGTCATGTATTTTTGTGTGTAGACTTTGTGTCTGTCAGATGCACATATTCTCTCATTTGCTCTTCAAAATCTGTGCTATGTTACTAAATCCATTCTAGAAGGAGACAATGACTTAGGATAAGTAATGTGCTCGAAGGAACATAGCTTGTAAGGAGTGGAGCTGGGATTAGAACTGGAGTCTATCTGAGACCTGGGTTTATACATAGTCTTGTTTTCCTAAGTTGTACTACTTCCCATGAAGGTCCTGAATATCTGAAGGTATAAGCAAAGTATCAAAATAGGACAAGAACTAAGAAAATTTCAGTTGGCCCTTAAGTCAGTTAATAAAGGCTATTGCAAGTACATGGTCTGGAATTAGCTTCTCTTCCCTAAATCACCTATTTAGGTCAACTGGTAAATAGATCACACAGAAAAAGCAATATTTATTAATACTAAATTCAGTGACCAGAAAAGTAATGACATCTATTAACTATTCTAATGCACCTATGGCAGGATTTTCTAAAATCTAGTAGTCTAGATATCACCTTTGCAGAGAGCTGCTAGTGTCAAATATGGGATAAACTATGATTGACTCTTTTGAGTGCAGTTATTTAAAAACCAACACTAGAGGGACTTTTAAATATGTAATTTTTAAGGGAGCATTTTATTATACAATTCACCGGGCTGAAATAGATACAATAAACAATGAATTATAAAACAATGGGGACCTGATATCAACTTCTTTCTCACTAGTGAAAACTCAATCTGGTGGTTTTAAACCTCTTGGTGAGGAGTGAGGGGCATGGAAGGGGAATATTATCCATTTTGAAATTACAATAAAAATTTCCCCAGAAAAATGTAGCTTTGAACACACACACACACACACACACAATTTTTTTTTTTTTTTTTTTTTGAGACGGAGTCTTGCTCTTTTGCCCAGGCTGAAGTACAGTGGCCCATCTCAGCTCACTGCAAGCTCCACCTCCTGGGTTCACGCCATTCTCCTGCCTCAGCCTCCAGCGTAGCTGAGACTACAGGCGCCCACCACCATGCCTGGCTAATGTTTTGTATTTTTTCTAGTAGAGACGGGGTTTCACCATATTAGCCAGGATGGTCCTGATTTCCTGACCTCGTGATTCGCCTGCTTCGGCCTCCCAAAGTGCTGAGTTTACAGGCGTGAGCTACCGTCCCCGGCCACACACATAATTTTGTGCACACTATCAGGCAGTTTCCAGATCCTTCAAGGCCACCTGTAAACACATTCTATGACCCCCTGACTTGAATGCACTGTCCCATACATTCTGTCGATCCTTTTTTGTAAATCTCTGTTGGGCAGTCTGATTTGCCCAGGTTCACCCTGATTGGCCCTGGTTCTGAACTCCCAGATTAATGTTGTTCATACCATGTCAGTATCTAAAACAGTTTCTGAAACTCTGGAAAAATGTCTGTGATATTCTGTAGCACATGCTTAAACACTTGTGTCAAGAAGTGCCGTAGGAAGTTAACTGTAGGAGAGTATGCAATTTTTAGTTATCCCAAGTTAGCAGAAAATGACAACAGTTTCTTTTTTCTGAGTTCAGGACAACTACTTATTCCTGTCAATGATCTAAATATCTTTAAATGACTAGGCTAGCTGATGCTATCACTTAAAAACTTGAGATACAGATTTAGAAAGTAGACTGTCACCAAAACTTACTACAGTTGACCATTAAGAGGTTCAGGAATATGTATACTATTTAAGAAATTAAAGCATACACTGATGGGTGCTGTTTCTTGTCAAATCTGTGAGGTATGTACTAAAATTTTTAGAAAGTTTTTAACAGCGATTGAGATCCATGAAAAAAAGCCCTTCCCTCATCTCCCAACCCCCACCCCCACCCCCAATAAACACACACAACCTTCTTTAAAAGTTTGGTAATTCTAAATAGATCCACTGCAAAGAAATGGAAATGCAGGCTTTTCTCACTAGAAAATTTTGAGCACAATCATTACGCAGCCATGAAACCACCGGTTGATGTTTCTCATTCTTTTAGAATTGGTTAAGTTAGCATTCATTGTGTAAAAGTCTCCTTGCCTGGTGAGCACTTAGTCATCCAGTCTTTTGTACTCCTAGATTATATAGGACTTTGAACAGGTTATGTAGCATTCATTGGACTGTGGACCTGCCTTTCTCAGTAGAGTATAACTTTGGCCTTATCCATTTCGTATCCCCAACAAGATGGATAAACCATTGTGGACCTATGTACTGATATGTAAACACAAAGGCCTAAGTAAAATTCATAACATTCTACCAAAAAAACATCACTATATTATTTTATGTAGATGAAAGTGTATTTTTGCTCTTTAGGCAATTGTCATGTGAAAGGGATTTAGGCATGGTGACTTGTGCATAATAGGTGTTCAATAAATGTGTTGTGTATGTTGGATGAATGAGGTATGAATTTCTGTAAGAAGGACCAAAAGGGAATGGTCATTTCAGATAGCCAAGTGAAGGATGCAATGTCTGTAATGGAAAACTAAATTCACTCTTGGTGAGATTCCTTGGCAAATTTCATAGGTAATGAAGAACTTTAGCAGCTAGATTGTCTAGGTTCAAATCTTGACACTGCTGTTAACGATGTTACCTTGGGCAACTTACTTAATCATACTATGCTTTAATTTACTCATCTAAAAATGGTTATAAAAATATATCTACCTAATACATTATATTTTTATGCTACTGTTATGATTAAATTAATTAATATAGAGAGAGTGCTGGACATGTAATGAGTGCTACATGAGAGTGTGTTGTCATTGTTGTTTTTGAGTCTGTATATCTGAGATAAAGAGAAATAAACAGACAAACTGTATGCCTGCTTCACTTCCCAAAATTCTGTGTGCAGGATACACTGGGATTGTGTGGATAGGGAGAGTTAGAGCAACACCCAGACTGCTACAAATTAAAATTTAAATAACCACGTGTCCTTTTTCTTGTTTTACCGTTAATCAAATCTTGCTTTAAGACATGATGAAAATCAGTTAAGCAAAGCCATCTTATTATTGGAAAAAATTATTTATAGATAATCCTGACAGTTTGCGATTCAAGTGAATTAATTTGCAGCTTGGCAAGGAGATATTTGGATGGAAACAGTGATTCTGTCTTTTCCAGGCCCCAATCACTCCAAGGTAGTGAGTTGAGTCCTAGAAGAGGATCTTGAATTCTTCCAGTATTCCAGGTCACTGTTAAGGACAGCTCAGCAGAAGGGCTCTGGAGGGGATGCTGTGGACAAGATGCACTGTTGTTTAAGCTTCATACCCACAATACCAGGTTTGTTTGTTTGGCTCCCCAGTGGATTACCTCGCTTTCCCCAGAGCAGAATGGTCTGTCTCAAAGAGCATCAGACTTCATCAGGACAGCTAGGTTTCAATCCAGACTTAAAAATGATTGCTTTAAACCTTTAGATGTCAACGTCTTTCCATTTCTCCTGGCCCAGCATTTTATAAATGGCTTTAATCAACACACATTTTTATTGTGCACATTATAAGCACAGTACTGCACTAAATACCGTGGACAGAAATTCTGGCTTCACAGAGAAGTGATGAAGATGTCTGGGCAGAGGACTGCTATGCTTAGCGGTTGACTTTATTATGGAAGCCAAACGCTAAACATCCCTTCATTCCTTGTCCCCCAACCTCTGTCTGACACACACATACTTTAGTGCCTGCAAAAGTGTAAGAAGGTGACTGTTGCATGGCATATTTTGCTAAATATGACCGTGAACCCTGTTACACTGTCTAGAGTTTATAGGAGAGAGAAGGTTTGAAGAAAGGTCCACTGAGTATGCTTGTGCAAAACTCATCTTACAAATTACAGCAGTGGTATTTTCACGAAGAATGTCTTCTTGGGTGGTAGTGTGAAAGTATTTGCTGTTGCCCTAGGGATGATTCTATTACAGTTGTATTCAATTCAACCTATGAACATGTGTTGAGCACCTAGTTATGAGTCCAGTGCTGTTAAGATACAGAATGATGAGTAAGATAGAAATTTATCCCTTCTCTAAGAGAATTTATAGGGAAGAGGATCTAGCTAAATATGAATATGTCAGGAAGAGTACTGACTTCAGTGCAAATATGCTCTTTGCATGGCATTTCACTTTCCATTTAGCCCTATTGAGCAATTAACTAATTATGTACCTTTCTTTTCCTGTATGTGTCTAAAAGCTATTGTGGACATGTTTACTGGCATGTAAACACAAAGGCCCAAAGTAAAATTCATAACATTTTACAAAAATAGCTATACTTTATTATTTTATGTAGATTAAAGTACAATATTTTCTCCTTTAGGCAATTGCAATGTGAAAATGACTTGTAATCTTTGATTCCTTTGCTTCTTCCCAAGAACTAGACGACTATGAGAGAGAAATAAGTACAAAGATCTTTAAATGCACTTTATCTGTATGACAGGTACCTATGAGATCAATTCATTCTAATACATGCACAAAAGAAGAATAATTAGTATTCCCATTAGTTAGAAGCCTATTTACAAAGTAATTGAACCAATTCTCTTGCTTTTAATAAACTTACATCTGTTCATAAACAACAAAGCATTTTTATAGATCCCTTAGTTGAGAGAAAAATTCTGTTAGCAACTTCATACTTCAGTTACAGTCAAGGTGTAGATTTTCACTTAAGCCCTCAAATGCTTAGCTTTCACAATAGACATATACTAAATCTTTTTTCATGAAACTCTGCAGGTTCCAGGTTATTAACTTCTGATCCATCTTTAGCTATGCCATGTGCCTCTGTCCTCCCATGCTGTGAGCCGACTAGGGGCAGACATTCCCATGGTTGTAAGTAACTTTGAGGGTCTCCCTGCCACTCAGTGATAGTCACTCCCTGCCTTTGTTCTGCCCTGAACTGTCTGTTCATCCTGGCATTAAACACAAACAGAATGGTCATAGAAAACTCTTTAAAGCAGTAAATGAGCAAGTGCCTTACACAATTAAAACTACCAGCCAAGAAAATCTTCAGTTCCTCACAAAAGTAGAACTGAGTTCTCTAGAGATTTCATTCAATTTTATTTTACACTTAAGTGAATCTGCCTCCTAAATTAGCTAATTTCCTAACCATGGTCTAAAAAATTTAGTGTGTTCATTAGTAGTAATCCAAGAATGCATTCAGTTAAGACAAGTTCAAAGATAATTTCATTAAATTCTGGTTTCTTCTGGAAGGAATCTCTTAAGCCACAACATAAGGGAAGTTTAGGCAGTTCTGTAATCCATCCCATGGATCCTAAAATTAAACTTGTAATCCTGATCAGCAATGAATTGCAAAGCAGAGCCCCCAAGTCTAACTCCACTTTGTAGGCTTTGGTGATAGGACTACCAGGAATGCCTGTTACAAACATACAGAAGCACCGTGAAAAAGACTCTGTTTTCACAGTTGGCTTATTTGCATGTTTTGCAATGTACACTCTTCAACATCTCCTCCATATATAAGTCCCATTCAGTGCCTTATTAACATACATTAAGAAGTGAATTTTTAAAAATTTGATTTCTAGTGCACATGGCAGTAGTGTTGAGGGATACTCATCATTTAACAAATTTATGAACTATTACTTTCTGTCAGTGTTTATATTTAACACGAGTAGAACATTTTCCCTGCCCTCTTGGACCTTACAGTTTGGTTTTTTTTTTTTTTTTTGGTGAGAGAGAGTGAACAGATATCTGCAGTGAAGTAAAACAACAAAAAATGATAGAATTATGACAGTAGTGAAGAGGCTTCAGGTGCAAAATAGTAGCAGAATTTACCTGGAAAAGTGTAAGGACTCAAGGAAACATCAAAGAGGAGAGACTATTTCATTTGATCTTGAAAGATAAGTTTCCAGGTCAGCAGGATGGGGAAGGAGGTTATAGGCAGAGAAACAGATAGAAGTAGAGATATAGAATTATAAGAATATGTGGAATATTCAGGAATATGGTGTTAGTCCCATGTGGTTGGAATGTAGGGTGCATGAAAGTGGAAGATAATAATACCTCTAAAGAAGGTTTGACAGTGCATCATGTTCAACAGTTTGGCCTTTAGCCTTCCAGTCCTCAGGAGCCATCAAAGATTTAAAAGAAAAATGACAGAATATGATAAAATTTGAAAATGATGAATGGAGCCATCATAGAGAAAAACCTATATAATTTGAAAAACCTATATAACTATAGTTAGTATGTCTAGAGCAGCTGGTGAGCACTTGGATTGTTTCTCCTTTTTGGCTCCTACAAATTATGCTGCTGTAAATATTTGAATGCACATCTTTGTGTGGACGTATATTTTCATTACTCTTAAGCAGATACCCAGGAGTGGACATGCTGGGTTGTCTGATAAATGTATATTTAATTCTTAAAGAAACTTCCAAACTGTTATTCTACTAAGATTTTTTGGAATGCCTGGACATTCTGATATATTAAACTGTGATTTATATTCCATTCCTACAACTATTGCTCCTTTTCCAACAAGTCTCCTTTTCCCATCCTCTCAGTCTTCTCATTCTGGGGATGCTGGCAGCTTGCCGTAGACCTTGTTTATTAATGTCAAATGAGTTGGAGGCATTTTTCTCCAACAAAGACAGTAATTACTCATTTCCGCACGTTTTAAGAAATTAGGAGTTTTGAGACAGTGGTTTGGAGAAAGCTTCTCATACCTCAAGTAAAATGATTTTGCTTTGAAATGTGGAGGCTGAAAATGAAACATTTAAAGTAAAGGAAACATTTAAAGAAAAAAATTATCACAACGTAGGATTTAGACTTAAATTTTCAAAGTAAATATAAATCTGCACCAAGCTCTAATGTGGTAAGCAGATTCTATTATATGTTTGTTGTACCAGGAAAAAAATAGGTTATTCTTGACTTTTTAAAAGTCAATGGATGATATCATTTATTTATACAAGAAGTAATTATAGACCTAATGGAATTTAAGGGCCATGTCTTAGCTGCCTGGTCAGAATTTGAAAGTTGGAGATCTTTGTAGCAATCTGTTGAGAACATCACCACCTCCTAATATGCTAAATAATGTTTTCCATTCCTGTCATATCTCTTTTTTAAAAAGATGAAGTCAAAGAAACAAAACAAAACATAGTATTGCTATTTATGATATTCCAA
Organism: Piliocolobus tephrosceles; assembly: GCF_002776525.5. Classification (NCBI taxonomy): domain Eukaryota; kingdom Metazoa; phylum Chordata; class Mammalia; order Primates; family Cercopithecidae; genus Piliocolobus; species Piliocolobus tephrosceles. Next base: position 85,238,939 of record NC_045447.1, on the reverse strand, counting down.
GGCTATAAAGTAAAAGAACCGATGTTTTCCATTTCTGTCATATCTCTTCCTTAAAAAGAAGTAAAAACAAACAAACATAGTATTGCTATTTATGATATCATTCCAAGGCTGTAAAATGTTTTTAAAACTTATTTGTTCTAAGCTTAAACATGATAAACCAAGGAAAGAATTAAAGCCAAATGTTTAGTACAAGCATTGGCTAAGGCCCTAGGCAAAATCTAGCCTGCTGATTTTTAGAGCCCACATACTGGGGATGGTATTTAAAATGTTTTTTAATGATTGAAAAAAAATCAAACGGAGAATAATATTTAGTAACACGTGAAAATTATATGAAATGTAAATTTTAGTATCTTCAAGGAAAATTTTATTGAAACATGGCCACACTCATTCCTATGCATATTATCTATGGCTGCATTCTACTGCAGTGCCATAGTGGAATAGTTGCAACAGAGATTGTATGGCCTGTAAAGCTTAAATATTTCCTAGCTGGTCATTTAGAGAAAACATTTGTGGACATCTCATTTGTATATTCAACCATAAAACACTCTGATCTTATACATCTGATTAAAAATAAATGTATTATTTGACTCAGTATATTCCCTTAGAGGCTTCTTTTTCATATAATACTTATTAACAAACTCAAGGAAACACTAATAATACACTGATTCTTTGTATTTTGTTTTAGTCAGGAGTCTAAATTAAAACCAAACATTGCACCGAACCTCAATATAAGGAACATGAAATCACAAGCCTGGACAATGTAGTGAGTCTCTACAAAAGATAAAAATTATGTGGACTGGTGGTGCACACTTACAGTCCCAGCTATTCAGCAGGCAGAGATGGGAGGATGGCTTGAGCCTGGGAGGTTGAGGCTGCCGTGAGCCATGATCATGTCACTGTACTCCAGCCTGAGCAACAGGGTGATACCCTTTCTCAAGAAAAACAAACAAAAACAAAGCAAAAATAACGTACGAAATCAGCTCTGTTCAGGCTGAAGCATGGAGGCAGAGGATGAGCTCCACCTCTCTGTTTTCTTGGCTACGCTCTCCAGCCTACCCCAACAGCTTGGGGCCTTGTAGAATCCATTACAATTGAAGATCTATGGTTTACAAATGTAAGTTTATAAAATGGGCTTTCAAGCTATATTCTATATAAAGGATGTTAAGGGTTGAAGTGTGTCTCCCAAAAAGAAGTCCTAACCCACAGTACCTCAGAATGTGACCTTATTTGGAAATAGGATCATTGCAGATATAATGAGTGAAGTAAAAATGATGAGGTCACACTGAAGTAGAATGGGCCCTTAATTCCAGTAACTGATGTTCTTATAAAAAAGGGCAAATTTCAACATAGACACACGTATAGGGAGAATGCCATGTGAAGGCAGAAATCAAGGTGATACTTCTGCAAGCCAAAGCATGCCAAAGATTGCCAGCACATCACCAGAAGATAGGAGAGAAACCCAGAACAGATTCTCTCAAACAGCCTTCAGAAGGAATCAGTCCTCCCAATAATACCTTGATCTTGGACTTCTAGCTTCTCAAACTATGAGGCAATAAATTTCTATTGTTTTAAGTCACCTAATATGTGGCATTTTGTTACACAGCCCTAGGAAACAAATACATGGGACACTGAAACTTTCAATTGTCATTACTGTCTTTAGTACAGGACCCATGGAGAAAGCTGCTACTCTTCCTATTAAACACACACACACACACACACACACACACAATCATATAAGAGAACAGTAACAAATGAAAGACAGAATGCATTTCAAATGATTTTACCTTCTGGGATAGAAAAACGAAGCAGAATGTCAGTGAACCTTCTTGGTACCATTGAGGAAGAGTCAAGGCTTAGAGATCAAGGTTAGTGACTGAGATTCCTGCAAGGCTTTGGAAAGCTGCGACTATCTTGAATGTACTGTATTTTTTTTTCTACCTGTCTGATTTCTAATCATGAATAGAAACTACACCCTCCAAAAGAAAAGATCTGCCAGAGAATGATTGTGTTCCCCCAAAATTCATATGCTCAAGCCCTAGCCCTCAATGTGACTGTATTTGGAAACAGGGCATGCAGGAGGTGATAAAAGTTAAATGAGGTCATAGGGTGAAGCCCTAATCCAATTGAGCTGGTGCCCTCTTAAGAAAATGAAGAGACACCAGAGTGTGTGCCCTCTGACGCTTTCTCACGCTCTCTCTGTCTCTGCCATGTGAGAACACAGCCAGAAGATGGTCCTCTATAAAGCAAGAAGTGAACCCTCACCAGAAACTGAATTGGCTGGCACCTTAACCTTAGACTTTCCTTTTTCATCCCCCAGAATGGTGAGAAGCAGATTTCTATTGTGTAAGCCATCCAATTCGTGGTGTTTTGTGATAGCAGCCAGAGCACATGAAGACAAAGTCCATGTGCCAACTGTGTAGAGAGCAACAATATCCTGTTCTTGGGCAACTGTATCCTACTCTTGAGGTGGTTAGGAAAAAGAACTTTTTACAAAGGGACTTTAAATGGGTCAAAACTCTGGGGCCTCTTGGAAATAAGGAAGGGTACCAGAGGGAGTCAGTATAGGACTGAGAAATGCTCCAGGGCAGTGGTCCTTGACCTTTTGTGCACCAGGGACCGGTTTCATGGAAGATAGTTTTTCCACAGACTAGGGAGTGGTTCAGGGATGTTCTAGGATGATTCAGGTGCATTGCATGTATGGTATACTTTATTTCTATTATAACATTGTATATATAATGAAATAATTATGCAACTCACCAGAATGTAGAATCAGTGAGAGCCCTGAGCTTGTTTTCCTGCAACTAGGCAGCCCCATCTGGGGATGATAGGAGACAGTGACAGATCACCAGGCGTTAGATACTCATAAAGAGCGTGCAACCTAGATCCCTCACATGTATGGTTCACAAAAGCGTTCCTGCTTCTCTGAGAACCTAATGCTGCAGCCCATCTAACAGAGGCGGAGCTTAGGCAGTAATGCAAGCCATGGGGAGTGGCTGTAAATACGGGGGAAGTTCCTCTGGGTCCCCTGTCACTCACCTCCTGCTGTGCAGCCCAGTTCGTAACGGGGGAGGTGGGGTTGGGGACCCTTGTCCTGGGAAATGTACCCTTGGGATTACCTAAAGTAGAAGTTGGCAAACTTTGTCTGTAGAGGACTAGCCCAGCTAGGAAGGATTTTAGGCTTTTTGTGCCATGTGGTCTCTGCTACAAGGTCTCAGTTCTGCCATTATAAAGTAAAAGCAGCCATAGACAAAATGTAAATGAATGAGCATGGCTGTATTCCAATAAAACTTTATTGATGGTCATTGACATTTAAATGTCATATAATTTTCATGTACCGTGAAACATTCTTCTTTTGAATTTTTCCAACTATTTAATAATGTAAAACCAGTCTTAGCTCATGGACTGGACAAAAAGAGGCAGCAGGCTGGATTTGGCCTGTGGGCAGTAGTGTGCAGTGCCTGCCACAGATACTTCCCCTCTGTCTGGATCAGCAGGTGCCTTTTGCCTCTCTCTCAAATTTTGTCAAGCTTACTGCTGTTTTTGGTGTGCCAATATTTGGCAGACGTTACAGAGAAAATAACATAGGTTCCAGTACCTGGTATTGTTTTGTTTGAGATGACTTTGAAATTTTTGTTTCCTTTTGGTCCAATTGATTTGATAGAGAAGAAAACAAGTCATTCAGTCTCTCTCTCTCTCTCTCTCCCCCCCCATCCCCCCACTGGCTCCTGCCCCCACCCTCTCATTGCCTCTCTCCCACCTCCTTCCATTTTTCATGTAAAGCTCCTTTCTTTGGTTTTATGTTTTAACTCATAAAATCATTTTTGGAATTGGTTTCCTCATCTGAGTGTTAAGATTTAAGAAATCATTTTACTTATAAAAATGCCAGCACACATTCACTTCCTCATATAGAAGTGAAAAGCTTATTCCTTAAAAAGCCAGCAGTTTTAGCAATGATGGTACATAATATAAATGAGGCATCTATTTGCTAATTACTCTTTCCCATTCTCCCATTGGCCAGAATTCCATTTCTAGCTATGGCATATGAATAATTAAAGTGATTAAAGTCTCATGATTTACATTGTGTCCTGATAGGCTAAGACTTTACTATTCACTTAAGTTCATCACAAGTAAATAGTTGCATGGACTGCTATTAAAGTTGTGAGGTTTGTGCAACTGGAGATGTTTTAGGTTCTAGTTTTTCAAAATATGTGATAAAACTTCATAATTTTAAAAGCACAGAAGGTTACATTTATGTTTATGTGTCCCTGACCATCTCAATTTTTAACTTGAAAAATGAGACAACAAAAGGGAGAGTTATAGTATACAGTTTAGCAGATATGATACAATTATTTAGAGATGATATTTTGGCCATCAGAACCATTCTTGTGTTAATAGCACTACTTTTAATGAATTTAGGGAACTTTCATATTCTTCTCTGTTTCTAAATGTTGATCACAATAACGTAAGTAGGATGTTTTATTTTGATTGACTTCAAAGATCTAAATAAACTCTTGGAAGCTGGTCTCACAAATAGTCAGTGTTAATTAACACAAACCAGACTTGGCCTTTGCAGAGCAATTTGAACTGTTCATTCTTAACAATACCAACACTAACAACTGGTTGTAAATGTTCCACTGCAGGAATATTTTCCATTGACTTATATTCCTGTTTTTTTGGGGTAAAGGATGAAAGTCTAGTATTTCACTCATTGTTTCAAAAACTTTTCAGTACCTAAATTACTGATATTTTTTGTGAATGTTTTGCTCAAAATAGAATTTAAAACTGCAGCTAGTTGTACTCTTGCTGTTCCCTTTACTCTAGAAGTACCGTTTTGCAGTTACTTAGTGGTCAGTTCCAGCTAAGATGAGTGTCAATTGTTATCAGTCAGGTATGCCAGATAAAAATACAGATGAATAGGTAAAACAGTGTTCTGTTTACCCTGTTCTTTGGCAAAACACCTGGATAACGTTAATTTTCTTTTCCAGTTCTCTTTCCTCTTCCCCTCCAGGGCTGGAGATGGAAGAACAAAACTAAACAGAATTGAAATAATTCTGGCCCTTCTCTGTCAGCTCCTTCTCTCCTTCCTTGCTCCTATAATGGAGGATGTATCACTCTAGGGGTTAACTGTAGAACTAAGAAGGATTTGGGGGACAAGGAAACAATTCTCATCAAAGAATAGCTCAGCATAATTTAGAGCAGTTAAGGAAAAATAAAAGGGAAGTTAAGCTGTAAGGGGCCAAAGATAAAAATAAAAGAGATTGAAATGTAGCAATTCTCTATGTTCTTTTATATTGATTTTTCAAAAGGGCAAGGAAGATCTGTTGAAAAGCATTAAAAAGACCAACTGGTTTTATGTGACATATTCAGAAATACTTTAAAGTTCATCTTCATTTTGAACAATATCTGATTCAAAGAGTTTGTGTAATTACATTATTCATTACTGTGTGGAGAATTTATAGTACTATACTATGTAATGCCAAATTTCCCACTGATGAATTAGCCAAATGATATGCAATATCTGTTACAAGATACATTCTGGATATCACATTTATCTCTTGTGCCAAAAATCACTTTAGGAGATAATGACCAATTTAGTGGGACACACTATCAAAGATCTCAAGATGTTCTTTAATTTTGGTTTGTGAACTTGGCTATCACTTTGTTATACAGTGATCATCTATGACATTTAAATTATATCTTTGGTAGAGTTAAATTAGAAATTTAAATATGACTAGGAATTACAGTGAGAAATAACTTTTATGGAAAAATTGAGCATAATTATTTTTAAATTAAATGTATTTTCTCATTTAAAAATGATGAAATATGTAACAGATGTATTATTTATCTCAGAAATGAGGTCTGTCATTGTTAGCAGCATGGTGTTTTTATGGTGTCTTAATCCTTTTATTTAAGAAAAATGAATTTTTATAGAAACTGGCTGTTTGATTTATAAAATTTTAAGGAAAAGCATTTTCATCCTAATCTCAGTTACCAGATGTACAGTACTGTGATAAACAGCTGGATTTTTAAAATTAACACTTTATTTTATACTGGAAGCTACGCCTTCAGCCTCCTTGCTTAGCTTCTGCACCCAACTCAACTACTGATAAAAAGAACATCCCATGAGAACTGTCTAAGGTAGCTTTAGGTTCATGAATTAGTCCTTGATGTAAATCAGAGAAATTGTTTGGTACATTTTAAGTCATTTTTCTTCTGCAAAGTATTTTGCAAAACAAGCAAGGGGAAGTGATTCCCCAGTTAATGAATGGTGTTGGGAAAACTGGATAGCCATATGCAGAAAACTGAAACTGGACCCCTTCCTTGCACCTCATATAAAAATTAACTCAAGATGTATTAAAGACTTCAATGTAAGACCTACAACCATAAAAATCCTATAAGAAAACCTAGACAATACCATCAGGGCATAGTTATGGGCAAAGACTTCATGACTAAAACACGAAAAGCAATGGCAACACAAGCTAAAATTGACAAATGGGATCTAATTAAACTGAAGAACTTCTGCACAGCAAAAGAAACTATCATAAGAGTGAACAGGCAGCCTACAGAATGGGAGAAAATTTTTGCAATCTATCCATCTCACAAAGGGCTAATATCCAGAATCTACAAAGAACTTAAATTTACAAGAAAAAAACAACCCTATCAAAAAGTGGGTGAAGGATATGAACAGAAACTTTTCAAAAGAAGACATTTATGTGGCCAGCAAACGTGTGAAAAAGATCTGATCACTGGTTATTAGAGAAATGCAAATCAAAACCACAATGAGATACCATCTCACGCCAGTTAGAATGGCGATCACTAAAATGTCAGGAAACAACAGATGCTGGAGAGGATGTGGAGAAATAGGAACGCTTTTACACTGTTGGTGGGAGTGTAAATTAGTTAGTTCAACCATTGTGGAAGACAGTGTGGCCATTTCTCAAGGATGTAGAACCAGAAATACATTTGACCCAGCAATCCCATTACTGGGTATATACCCAAAGGAGTATAAATCATTCTACTGTAAAGACACATGCAAATCTATATATTTTCCTTACTTGATAAGCTTGCTTTTTAACCAAGTCACCTAATATTTCTCATCTTAAAACTCTCTTTTCCTTTACAATTTTTGTAGAGTGTTTTCGGAATAAGAGCCAGAGTTTCATCTGCTTATTTTCTTCCTCTGAGGTGACTCTTTCACACTTTCATTTGTGCTGAAATCACAGCGTGCAAACACAGGGATTTACGTCATTTCTCATGGAAACTATCAGTAGACAGTTCAATTTGCTCATTCTGATGACAGTCTCAGTCCAGAAACGTTTATTAATTTGTGTGAATGACTCACTTTCCACACTACACAAAATGTGAATGTGGGAAGAATGAGTAATTACTTCTTGAGCTGATATCTTCCTGACTATGTAGTAGATAATTCAAAATGTATCAGCATATGTTTTTAGGAAAGTGTATGATTAGTATAACTTTTATTTTGTCTGTGTCCTCAAACTACCCCTAATGTGTTTTAACACTTCACACAGTATTGTACATACTTATATTCAAAAAGTGTTTGGCCAACAAACTTGGCGTGGATGCCATTTCATCTCCTTAACCCTCCCTCCCACGTCCATTCCTTCTTACGTACTCTGTACCACACTAGGTAAAAGAAGCACACCTAGGCATTGGCACTCTTAAAACTCAAACAAGTTTAGAGTAGAACGTGTTAAATTCATTTTGGGCTGAATGAGAAGCTGTTTTTTGAAGTTTTGAGAGTAAAAATAGTACTTATTTCATAGAAATAATCATTCTTGTTCCTCCTTTAACATTCGATCTTTGAAATGAGATTACTTTCATTTTTACTACGATATGTGGCACTGAATTGGAAGATGATGATGATGATGATGATGATGATGGAGATGGAGGAGGAGGAGAAGCAGAAAAGGAGGAGGTGGAGGAGGAAGAGAAGGTGGAAGAATGATGAGAGCCAATACTTGTATAAACTCCCATACTGTGCCAGGTACTGTACAGAGTACCATGTGTATTAAATCATTTAATCCTCACAACGACCCTAAGAGGTAGATATAACTGTAATAATCATTTTATAGATGAGGAAATTCAGACACAGAGAGGTCAAGTTACATGCCTAAGGTCACACAGCCAGTCAGTAGCATAACTGGGATTTCAACACAGACAGTCTCCAAAGTTATTCTTTCTGATACCATTTCTCAGTTTTACCCATCCTCTATTGGGCCTTTAAGACATATTTTTGGCTAAATAAACAAGTGAGCAAATGAAAGCTTAAAACAGACTGGACTGTATATCTATTGTGTTTTAGTGCAAAATTAAGCACAGTAGATTTGATTACAACTTACTGAGACATGTTAAGAGGGAAAAAGAGATAACACTAATATTGAATATGCATTGTGAGCCAGGCACAATGGTCCTGTAAAAGGGATATTTTCCAGAGAGGCAGATAAGGGAGAATGAAGCACAGAAAAGTTAATAAACATGCCCAAGGTGACATTATAAGTGGTAAAACCAGCAATCTAACCAGCTCTGTCTTATTCAAAAGCTTGTCTGTTTCTCTGGAACTAGATCTTCCTTGGACAGTGAGTATCAGTTGGTGTAAACCAGAATAGCGGAACCAGTAACAAATGTATGCTGGCCAAACCAAACACTTCCAGGAGCCAAACTGCAGGCCATCCATTTGCAACCTGGCTTTCAATAATTGGCATTGTTTTCATACAGTCAGTGCTGTGGGAATGCTATAGTATCATTTACCAATTTGGGGACTTCTCTTTTGCTAAAGGAAAGTCATTATTCAATATTTATAATGCTGTTTAAAGGACATTTTTCTAATACTCTGTGACATAGCAGGGTAAGCTACTTATGTAAGTTTTCTCATTTAATCCTTCTAACACCTCCATGAGGTAAGCTGTACTGTTAGGTTCAGCTTACTGATAAGGGTACAGATGAGTAAAGGGCTTTATAAGTGACATAGTTGGCATTTAGACCTGTGTAACTTGGCTCCATAGGCTGAGCTCTTAAAAATTATGCTTCGCTAAAATGTTACAATGAGGAAGACTGAAGTTTACCAACTGACATACCATCCTGCATTGTCCGAGTACCTGGGCCCATTAGTCTTCCCATGAGGTTTCTGTGTACCTGCCACTCCATACCTAGAAAGAGGCTCAAAATAAACACAAACCAAAAGGCAGGAGGTGTTAAAAGTAATAACATGAAATTTCTCCTATTCTGCCTATGAAGTCCATTTCAGAGAACTCTAACAAGGTCCTATTAAAACATTAGTGACTAAGGCCTCTTGTGAGGGGTACAGAAAGGCCCGGCTTATACTCCATCCTGCTTTAGAGCAAACAGTTTTGTGTAGAAGCAACTGCATTCGTAAACAATGGCTCGAAATCCTGTTCATATCCTAGTTTTCTTTGGAAACACATATAAGTCCTACAAATGCTGCTAAATAACATTTAAAGGAAAGAAAAAGAAGTTCCCTCTTATTAGATCTGAATTTAGTTTAACAGGAAGTTAGCTGCCAGGTGTCAATTAGAAAAAGAAACACTGGAGGATGCTTGGAGTCAGAGATGGAGGAGAGCGGAGAGAAGCAGAACAGGTCAATTCACAGGGAAGAAGTAGGAAATGTGGCAAAATACACAGGATCATGATAATGGAAAATGCAGATATTAGACTCCATGATGTTAAGGTAGATATGCAAATATTGAATATGCACATGGACATGGACCAGAGGACAATAAAGATAAATACAATTTTAAAAATGGGATGAAGGGAAGACTTTTGAAAATTGAGTAGATGCATGATAAAATCCAAATGAAAAAAAATGAATTTCGTGATTGAATGTGAGTGACTTTTTTGGGTCATGATTTCAATACTATCAGAAATAAATTAAAAAATAAAAACAATTAAGACCCAGAGATTGGGAAATCAAATAAATATACCACAAGTAGAGCAAATAAGTACAAAACACTAATTATATATATATTATAAATATATATTAAAATATATATTATATATTAATATATAAATATATGTAATATATATAAATATGTATGTAAAAATATATAAATATATAATATGTAAATATATATATATAATATTTTAGGTTCAGGAGTACATGTGGAAGTTTGTTATATGAGTAAACTCATGTCACAGAGGTTTAATGTACAGATTATTTCATCACCCAGGTACTAAGTCTAGTACCCAATACTTATTTTTTGTGCTTCTCTCCCTCCTCCAAAGGGTGGCTCCTCTGTATCCTCTGGTAGACCCCAGTGTGTGTTGTTCCCCTCTTTGTGTCCATGTGTTCTAATAATTTGGCTCCCACTTGTAAGTGAGAACATGCAGCATTTGGTTTTCTGTTCCTGTGTTAGCTTGCTGAGGATAACGGCCCTTAGCTCTATCTGTGTTTCTGCAAAGGACATGATCTCATTCTTTTTTATGACTGCATAGTATTCCATGGTGTATATGTATCACATTTTCTTATCCCAGTCTTCCACTGATGGGCGTTTAGATTGATTCCATGTCTTTGCTATTGTGAATAGTGCTACAGTGAACATATTCGTGCATGTATCACTATGATAGAACAATTTATATTCATTTGGATACATACCTGGTAATGGGATTGCTGGGTTGAAGGTAGTTCTATTTTTAGCTCTTTGAGGAGTCTCCACACTGTATTCTACAATGATTGAACTAATTTATACTCCCACCAACAGTGTATACATGTTTTCTATTCTTAACAACTTCCACCGGCGCCTGTTATTTTTTGACATTTTAATAATAGCCATTTTGACTGGTATGAGATGGTATCTTACAGTGATATGGAGCTTTTCTTCATATGCTTGTTGGTCGCATGTATGTCTTCTTTGGAAGATTGTCGGTTCACGTTCTCTGCCTGCTTTTTTATGGGTTTTTTTTTTTTCTTGTAAATTTGTTTAAGTTCCTTCTAGATGCTAGCTATTAGACCTTTGTCAGATGCATAATTTGCAAAAATGTTCTCCCATTTTGTGGGTTGTCTGTTCATTCTGTTGACAGTTTATTTTGCTGTGCAGAAGCTCTTCAGTTAAATTAGATTCCATTTATTAGGTTTTGCTTTTGCTGCAATTGATCTTGGTATCTTCGTCATGAAATTTATACCAATTTCTATGTCCAGAATGGTATTTCCTAGGTTGTCTCTCAAGGTTAAAACAATATTCTTTAATGTGATGATCTAAATTGCTTCTTTATACTTAATGAAATGAGAGATGCTGTGTCACTGTTTTGGTGATATATATGTCACGATCCTTAAGGACTTACTTAGAAACTGATTCAAAGTGAATATTCTTGGTGTTTTTGTTGTGTAGATTTTGGTAACATATGATTGTTTTTTTGAGTGTAGCTAAGTTCTTAGATCTAATTGAAATTAAAGGTTTTCTTCTTCTTTTCCTTTTTTTAAATATTTTTTTAAATAACTGTTGCATACTCCTGATGGTAGAGTATGCTTTTAATACTGTAGTGCAACCAGTTGTTTATGGCTAAAAAATCTTTTCCAATGCATGTGTATTATTTAAGGTAAAGTTTGGTGCTGTGGCAGGTAAATTCAGTGATTTCACACAGTAGGAATTTACCTCTCACTTGCATCAGAGTTCAGTATATTCCTGGTTGGGCGGCTCTCCCACAGACAGTGATTCAGGGACCCAGTCTCTTTCCATCTTCTAGTTTTACAATCATCTTGTTATGATGCCCAGGTTCATTGTGGGGACTCCAGCTGGATCGCCTGTGGCAGCTTTCATGGACCAACTGGATACAGAAGTGGAATGCATTCTTTTGCCCAGTTCTATTGGCTAAAATTCAGCAACAGGGCCACACCTAACTTAAAGAGAAGTTAGGAAACGTAGTCTAGCTTTGTATCAAGGAAGAAGAGGAAACAGGGTTTATGGAACACATAGTCTCTGCCACAATCATTTTTCCTGGTTGTCATATACCTATTTCACTCTTCCTCCCATGTATGAACACACTTACCTCTTCCCAAGAGAAACCCTAAACTATTAGAAAGAGCCATCAAACACTAAATAAAAATTCTGGTGATCTATAATTGTAAATTGGATTTCCTAATTTAGTAGAAAAGGGTGGGAATGGAGGGAATCTGATTCAAACCACCCATTATGGTGACAGATTACCAAAATTAGAAGCAGTGTCATGTAAAACAATGTAAAACAAATTTCAACATCACTTACACTTGTAAAAAGGATTATTTTTCATTTTAAAATTTGTGTATGTGTATGCATATTTATTTTAACTTTACCTCACTTTGGTGGTTTGGATGCACACTGAGTGATCATTACTTGGTGTTTTAATGAATGACAAAAATGTGAGATACACACAGAACCTTATAATAATAGGGAATTGAACTCCAGTTACAGGAAGTGATTTGTCAATATCAAACCACTTATGAGTAGTGCATTTTCTATAGTCCACACTGCCTTTCTGCAGTTTAGATTTCTTACATGGAATCCAGTGGATGGCAACATCATCCACTGACTCAGGTAATACAAGAGAATAAAAAAGTTAAGTTTGGAGAACAAAAAGGACAATTTTGTGTTTTGTTTTGGACTTAGAGAGTTTGAGGTAATAGTAAGGTTTTGTGGACAGATTTAATAGATAATTTAAATTTCAGTTTCAGAGACTGATAGAAAGTTGAGGGTTGGAGATATAAAGGGAGTTAGCAGCATGATAGTGTCATTTGAATTGAATAGGGGAAAATCGATATTTTAGGGGGTGCCGGTAGAGAAAGAGGAGAATGAAAAATAGGAGATTTGGGAATCTGAATTCATTAAAGAATCAAGCTTGAGAAGAGAGTTTGAATAGGAGAGCGTAAAGTCATGAGATTTATGAAAAAAGGATGAGCAACAGTATCAAATACTGAGTGGAGTCCCACAGGACACTAGTGACTTTTTTCAAATGTTTACAGGAGAGTCAAGGAGGTGGAAGACATTAAATGGACTGAGAAGTAGAGCATGGAGTGAAAGGAAGTGATGACCACATGGGAGAAATTAGAGAGGGAAATGATTCTATGCGATTATAGAGAAAATGGGATGAAGGAAAGACTTTTGAAAATTGAGTAGATTCATGATAAAATCCAAAGTAATTTCCTGTCACCTTTGGGGAGATGTCTCCAGTGTCATAAATGGCTTTTAAATAGCCAATAATATCATCTCCTTAAAGATAATTTAAAGCTAAAGTTACACATACACCATATTTACACAATTCATTTCCTTTCAGCTTTATTGAGATTGAATTGACAAAAATGATATGTATTTGACAACATGATGTCTCAGCACATTTATCCACTGTGAAATTACCACAATCAAGCTAATTAATATATCCATCTAAAACCACTAGAAGAAAACATAGGGGGAAAGTTCTATAGCAATGATCTTGGCAATGAGTTTTTTGGGTATGACACCAAAAGTACGAAGCAAAAACAAATAATTGGGACTACATCAACCTAAAAAGTTCATGCATAGCAAAAGAAACAATCAACAGAATAAAAAGGCAACCTAGAGAATGGGAGAAAATATTTGCAAGCCGTATATCTGATAAGGGGTTAATATTCAAAATATTTAAGGAAGTCACAGGACTAAATAGCAAAATAAAATAACTCAATTAAAAAATGGGCAAAGAACATGAATAATCACTTTTCCAAAGAAGGCATGCAAATAGCCAACAAATATGTGAAAACATGCTCAACATCACTAATCATCACGGAAATGCAAATACAATCCACAATGAGATATCAGCTCATCTCTTTTAGGATGACTATTATCAAAATGTCAAAAGGTAACACATGCAATTCTGTCATAAATTCCCTTAAAAAATGTTTACTAATTTATTAGTGTCCTTAATCTTGACCCTTAGATTGCCAAATTGCTTTCAGAGAGCAAAACTTCATGGCTTTTCATAATTCTCATGACTTGACTCTCTCTTATTCATTCAAACTCTCTTCTCAGGCTTAGATTCTTTAATGGATTCAAATTCCCAAATCTCCCCTCTTCAAAAGCCTAGATTTGGAAGAACATTAAAAACGCTATATAATAGCAAGTATCACAGTGATATCCTTTGGATGTCTTATTCAATATGTGCTTTTGCTATAATATATTTACATAAGGATTTAAGCCACTGTCTTCTTTAAGCTCAGACATAAAGGTTACTGTATATGAGATACATTTTGCTTCCTTTAGTTGAAGACTACAAAAGCAGAGCAAGAAAGTAACATGTTTATTAGAATATTCCATTGAGTGCCATGTGAGGGAGTAAAGCGGGTAGCTTACCTCCCCCTTCATTCTCCAGGTCAGGAAGGCAAAGGTAATTCACCTCACAGATAAGACATCACCCTGAAGCAGAGGCTACCAGCGGCTGAAAGTTACACTTCGGTTTTCTGATCCTTGATGATGTGGTGGGTTTAAAAAAAAATGCTGTTCTGTTGTTTCTTAAGGGACTCCGTACAGATTAAAGTTATAATAATTTGCTCCACAGTGAGAAAAAAAGTCTATATTTTGAAAAGAACTGCTCCAAATTGACAAAACAGCAATGCTTAAAAATGGTTTTTATCTTGCAGGCTGGCAGAGAAGTATAGGGCAGTCTAGTACAGAAGTGCTTAAATTGGCTGTCACTGGGGTCCAGACATTTGGGTGGTATAAAGAATTCAAAGTTTAAGAATTAATGAGACCATATGAGCAAAAATAAATGAAAAAGTAGGACGACAAATAAATAAGTGTTGCAAGGAAGTAGAGCATTAGTTGCAAGCTTCTAGCACAGACCATGAGCTAGGGAGAAATGGAAGTGAGCTGGAGAGGTTAGCTATGAAAAGCATTATGGAAGAAAGTGAACTTGAAAAGGTGTTTGAAAGAAAGGTGGGTAGCCTTTGTCTTTATAGACAAAAAACCAATAAACAATGACACAGAGTCTTGTTTTATTACAAATTTACAGTGTCTCAGTGTCTGCTATGTACTCAGCACCGGGTTGGCCACGAGGATAGAGAAGAGATGGTCAGAAATTACCTACCCATTCAGTACAGCTTTATGTTTAAGAAGGCTTGGAATCAGTATTCAAATTCTGGCTACATTATTTTCAGGGTGTGTGGCCTTAGGAAAGTTACAGTATCATTTGACTTTCCTTATTTCTAAATCTAAGACAATGACTCCCTGGTGGGGGTGGGGGCTGTGGTAAAGAATACATGGGAAAATATGTCTAAACTATTAAACAGTGTCTGGTGTTTATATAGTAAATGCTCAGAAAATGAATATTGTTTTGCTTGGATTGAAGCTTATGGCTAGTGAAACAGAAGGAGATTTCACTAGAGTGTTTGGTTTGCAGGCAACCTGTGAATGGCCTTCATTGCTGGTCTAGGAATTTGAACACATTCTTTAAGTCGTAGAGTCCTTACAGGACATTGCCCAGGTGAATATCATGATCAGAGTGGTTATGTAATAGCTGGATTAGAACAGAGGACATGGCATTCAGTTGGCTAATAATGCTTGACATCCTGGAATAAGTTGTATCGTAGTTTTCTGTTTTTAGGAAGATGTGGAGACCCTATTTTAAGAATAAAGGTACGACATGAATTTAGGCAATTTATAACATGATCCTAAAGACTTTTTTGAAGTGTTTATACAAAATTAAACATTCCCTTATCCCACTCTTAATCATCCTGCCCATCCCTCATTATAGAGAAGCCCTAGATATCTGAAAGGCTTCTATGTTTTCAGATATTTTAGAAATAAAATTATTGGATGTGGGAAAAGATTGTTGTCATTAAACTAATTGCACTAAATCTCTGTAGCAAAAGTTTTAATATGATATTTGGATATTAATGGGAGTTTTAATTGATATAAAAGGGCTAGTATTCACTCGGCAAATATCAATTTAATGCTTATTATTTACTTAGGTATTTGTACAAGTTCTTTAAAAACAGATGGACTGACCTGCTTTGTTCAGTGTGTTAGATACTTGTGGATCTCAACTCAAATGGGGATAATAGTATCACTGCTGCCTTGCCTACATTGCGCAGCTGTGTGAAGTGACATGGATCTGCTCATGCCTTGTATATTAAGCTGTCAATACCACTGAGCCCATATGCTTTTAGACAAAAAGTATTTGGTTTGCTCTTTCAAATCTTCACGTCTCTGGCCATTGGGGAAATCAATTTGTAACTTGAAATATATAAAAGTGACACAAAAATCAAGATAACAAAAACAAATCCTCTGTTGATGTTGCAGATTTTTCTCTGCTTGCTATAGGCTGCAGATAAATTTTTATATGAATAGCACATGTGAGTGGAAACACTGTATATGACTATTGTTATGTAAAGTCTTGGAGATAGAAGATTTGAAAACCACATTAGGGGTATATGTTATCAAGAAGTATATAATCCTATTGGATGGGGACAGATACAGAAATAAGATACATACATCTAGAGCTGAGTTGAGACATATACAGAGTGTTATGGGAATGAAAAAGGAGGAATAAGGATTAAGGGGTAGAAGAGATGTTTCAGTTGGGCCTTGAGGGATGAACAGGTATTTGATAGGTGAGTGGTTGTGTGGGGAGAATGAAATCGTTCTAGACAGAAGGGGTAGCTTGGTGACAAGTACAAAGACACGAAAAAGTGATAGCCCTCAGGAAGCCGTTGAAGGGCCAGGTAGAATGGAGCTTGGGAGTGATAGGATTAAAACACAAAAGCTGAGATAGTTTCAGCAACCAAATAATCCTATCTTTGGGGCGAAAGAATTTGTACATCCAATAAATGAACAATACACACAGCAGCTTAAGGATGGGTGTATATGCATGTGTGTTAGTACTCAGTATTGTAACATATAGGTAATTTTGTTTAAAACAACATACATATACAAATGTACCATATGTCCTGTTCAAGGACAAGCCCACCAGTCAGTGTTGGAAACAAAAAGCTGAATATATTGTTCATTACGCAAGGGAAAGCTCTACTCCTAAAGCGCAGTGAACAAAGTAAGTGGATGATCTTGTGCAGACTTGGGAGGAGTCTTTTTCTTTTTGGGAGTTTGAGTTTAAAGGTCTTTTAGAAGTAGGAGTGTTCAGGGACTGGCCAATCTTTATCCCAGAAATTCTAAACATCATAGAGAGGCAATTCCTGATTGATGTTCAGAAGTCTTGTTATTGAAGTGGTATTGGCACATATTGATGACCAGTCTCAAAATTATCATATGTTCAAGGCTTGAGAATGAGAACAATCAGTGTCTGTCTGTCTTGAATTTGTAAAATAGACCTTTTTCCTCAATGGACATGCCCACAAAATATCACAAGAATATTATAATATGAATTTTACACATTTGTATATGCCACTGTGCTTATTACTTTATATACGTCCTCTTATTTAATCCTTGTTTCAATTTTAAGAGATAGACATTATTTCTTCCTTTTACAGGATAAAAAAGGAAAAAGAGTTATTGAGTAACTGGTTTACTGTCACAAAGCTAATGAGTCGCTAATTTGACTCATTTGCAGGTAAGAAGCATAGTGGCTTCTGGGTCATGTAGACTTGGGTGTCTGGGAGGCAGTGCCAAGAGGTCTGCCTTAGGGCAGTAGGTATTTGAGAGACGTGAACTCTTTCCCCAGCTGCTGGGCTAAGTCTAAAACCCTGTCTCCCAAGACTCTTCAAACTCAGTGGTTCAGTGTTTCTATGATGCAACATTATAATAATTATTATAGTATTTATAATAATAAATACCATATGGTAGTGTCAAAAATATCCACAGATTAAACAAGAAGGGGAAAATATAAAATCACTTGTACACAATGATTCTAGTGATATAAACCTCTATAGGCGCATGGTTTGCCTATGAATAGCAACTCTATAAATAGGCACTGTTATTAGGCCAATTTGATATTTTTAATATAAAAATTTTCCTTTTCCTAATCACATTGGAAAATATGAAGATGCTTGATGGTATCCAGTGTTATCAAGGATGTGGGGGAGCATGCGCTGTAACACAGCACTGCCAGAAGTATAAACTGGTGCAGTCTTTCAGGAAAGCAGTTTGACATTTACCACAAGAATTAAACATAAGCAAAAGTGTTATTTAGCACATCTCCTTCCAGAAATGTATTGTATAGACAGACTTGCACTTGTGCCCAAAGGAAGGTGTGCAAGGGTGTTTATTAAAGTTGTCTGTAATAGAAAGAAATGGAAAGAACCTAAATGTTCATCAAAAGAGGAATGCTAAATAATTTTATAACTATAGAATTGAATACTGTTTAACTTTTTCAAAAAATGCAAGATTGATCTATCTATCTGTCTACCTGTCTGTCTTGAAGATATGTTCAAAGAGTGTTGCAGAAGAATATGGAGAATATATTCCCTTTTGTGTATGAAAACTATTTTCATATATGTGATCATAAAGTCTTGGAATATGTCTGAAGAAATAACAAAATTAGGAGTGGCCAGCTTTTCGTAATGTGGAAACACAGGAGGCTTTTAGATTTTGTTCAGTAGTCTTCTGTATTGATTGAGTTTTTTATTTTATAAAGAGTATATATTTTTTAAATAAAAATAAACCTTGGGTTTAAAAAAAAAATCACTGTTACTGTTTTAATTCCTAAAATGACTCTGTGTTTCCAGTTTTGTTAATGCCAATCGTCCTATCCCAATTTCCTCAGAATTCTTGATAGAGTGAGTGGGAAAAGGGGCATCTGCCTGGGTAAGAGACGAAGAGAGCGTATCCTTCTCTGTTCTCTCATCCCTTTTTCTAGCTTTTGAGGCCTTTGCTTAGGGCTGAGCACCCAGGGAGATGTGGAGGAATAAGAAGTGGGTAGACTTTTGTTGGAACTGTGACTAGGAATTTCCTGGAGGGAAGAGAGAACTTCAAACTATGTATTAAAACAGAATTCAGTTGGATTAAACTATGTAGAACAAATAATTATGATGCCAGTATACCTCCTCTTGAATGTAGATTAACCAATTAGAAATGAGGGAATAATTTAATTTAATTGAACTGAAGTTTAACTTGATCTAATCGATGGAGAAATTTAGTACTGTTAAAAAGATATTCAGAGGCTTGTTTAATCTACTGTATAGAATTGCTATTAAAGATTTTGTGAGGTCATTGTTGGTATCAAACATGCTAGTAATTACACATCAGACTTATCTGATTATGCCTACATGATAATACACTATCATATATTATTTTTAAGAAGAGTTGCTAATTATTAGGAAAAATGTGTTCATGAGATTCTGTTGAAAACTCCATGACATGCTCCTGTTTGTTCATAGATGAGTTGACATAACAAGAGACTTTTTGCTACCTCATCTTCATGTACGAAGCATCAGTCCGACAATAATATATGTAAGAAAAACTTGAAGATTTTATGGACAGTCAAATCTGTTCTTTTTACAGGAACTAAGTGTAACAATAGCTCCTAATATGTTTCTAATACTTTCTATACATTGTTTCTAATATATCTCTAATTAGTAATCTCACACCTTTTCATAAAATCCTAACAGATTTCACCCTTAATCTTGATCTGGGCTGACCACATATTGCCATGATTTAGTGTATTTTCTTTTAGACACAGTGCATCTTTGGACATCAGTCTTTCTGGAGGCAAATTCACGAACTAAATGCCCTTGGAGACAGGAAGCTAAGATACACATAGAATTTGCCTTAAAAAACATACAGTATAAGACCAGAGCAGAGAGGGCATGAATTTAAGAAGAAATAGAGGAGTGGGTAACCTTAATAATATGACTACTTAGATTTGTCAAATGTTACAGTTTGCAGATAGTTTAAATGCATTGGTTAGTAGTTAATTTCTGAAATGTTTTAAATATAGTAAATAACTGTATTTAAACGCAGTTTAATACCTAGGGACTAAACGCAGTTTCTAGGTTGAAATCATAACCTTCCATAGCTTAGCATGTGACCTTTCTTGGAAATACGGTAATTGCAAATATAATTAAGATGAGGCCATAGTGGAGTAGGATGGGCTCCTAGTCTAATCTGATTGGCATCCTTATAAAAAGATAGTCCTGTGAAGGTTGAGAGGCACAAGGTGAATGCTATGTGGAGGATGCCATGAAGGCAGAGGTTGGAGTTATGCAGCTGCAAACTAACAAGTACTAGATTTTCAGCAAACCACCAGAAGCTAGGAAGAGGCAAAGAAGGATTCCCCTCTTCGTTTCAGAGACAGTATGGCCTTAATTCTGAACTTTTAGCCTCCAGTATAGTGAGACAATAAATTTCTGCTGTTTTGAGCCACCTAGTTTGTCGTACTTTGTTAATGCAGCACTAGGAAGTGAATAACCCATGAATATGTCATTACGATGTTCTTCACATGCACACGTCCATTCTCTGTAAGGTGCTCCGGCTCATCAGAGTGGCCACTGAGCTCACGGATGAGATGCCTTACCTCTCTAGCTTCAGTTTCCTGATCTGTAAAATATTTAGACAACTACCAAAAGCAGTGTCATATGCAATGAGACAGCACAGAGCTTGGAATATAATAGATGCATAATCAATAAACACGAATTCTGTCACATTATCTTACTTTAAATCGTGCAAGGCAGCAGATTGCTCCAGGAGAAGCTTTGTTCAAAGGCTGTCCTCATTAGCCTTGAGTGAGAGAAGCCAGGTCTATGTCAGTAACAGGGTATACTTCTTACTTGGCCTAAACAGCCAAGAAAGAAACAAAGAGAGGGTGTATCTACTTCCAAAGTAAGCTTCTTTGGTTTTTGTTTTGTTACTGTTTCTGTTTTGTTTTTTGCTACTCTACATGAAAATAAAGATACTTGTAGAATTGCTACAAGTGAATGTCTTTCCTTTAGATAAAGGGATGAGATCATGCTTTTCAATGGTCAGAATCAGGGAAGAAAAGTGTGGAAATGAATAGCTGTGGTTGTACTTAGTTTTATATGCAGGATTGCTCTGAACTGATTTTTTTCCTAATATCTCCTCTCTCCTTTCATGCATCATTTACACACTGGATTTTTATTACTTCAGAGTGTGTGGCTTCCCCCACAGCACCTTTTTTACCCTGAAGAGTTCTCTCCAGTTCACTGAAGAGCCATCTTTGAAAAGACGCTTGGTTTCTCTGAGCATGCACCTAGCTCATCAGTGCATATGTGTTCATATCTGCTTGTTATAGAAAAGTGACCAGTCTTAGGCTGGGCGTCCTACATCTTGGCATCTGCTCTTCTAATTTGTGTATTGTGTGTGTGTGTGTGTGTGTGTGTGTTTGTATATGTGTGTTGACAGCCTATTTCTTACTCATTCCCTCCCTTTATTATAAGAGGGAAACAAACATCTTTCTCACTTACACATGAGACTCAGGTGCACATTCCTCTGGCCTAAGCAACACGTGAAATTAAATTTGGATGAGCATGGAAAGCTGTTGTCAGGCCCTTGCCTGAGAGCAAGTTTTAATGGGTCAGAGATGAAAGTGAGCATAAGGAGAAAAAAATGGGGCAACAAGACAGAAGAAAAAGCAAATAATGGAGACTGCTCATGAGAATGTTTTGCCTCCTTCATAATGTTGCCGGAGGCTAGTTCTAGATTAACACTCCACAGCAAGAAAATAGTCCACCTGCTGTATGCAGACAAGGAATCTGCTCAATACTGTCATTATAGAGACCAATTACGGAAGGAATCAAGGACTAATAGATACTGAGAGAAGCCCAGGTCACTTCCATTTTGGGGGCTTTGATAATGTTGAAGAGAAAAAAGAGAAGAGAACACAAAAGGAGAAAATAAAAGTCAAAACCAGGTCATCACACTGTAGTATGGTTTACATGTTTTCCTTCAAGTTAACACTCCTTTCCTATAGGGAGAAAGCCAAAAGTCTCGATTTGAGGCCCTTACTAAGAATGAGCATTGGGTAAAGTGTTGTTCTTGCAACCCCCGTGCCAGGCCCTGACATTGATACCATTAGCTATCTCTTGATCCAGTTCCATATGGTATGTTTGAGAGCCATTGTTCTTAGGTAATAGCAATATCTCATCATGTGAGGTATTCCTCACTTTTTTTCTGATACCCACACACTGGTAATATCTGGAAGAGCACCCCTAATAGCAGTGTCTGGAGATTTGCATTAAAAATCTGACTGCCTGTCTGGATTCTGGCTGAGCTGATGAAGGGGCTTGACATTTCCTGGCAAGGGTGTGAGAGATGTGGCAAAGCTGTGGTGCTGTTGATATGTGTTCATTCGGTGGGGGCCTGAATGAATTGCTTCTGAATTTTTTATACTGTGTATAGTAACGGGCAAATGAGTGAGGCCTGAAAGATTTTAACTGTGCTTCCTTCTACTACTCTTTGGCCTCCATTCTCACAGAGGAAACCTCCTGTTGCTTTTTATTTCAAATGCCCCCATAGTTTAAACTGTGATAGATATAACTGTTAAAGAATTGAGGAAAATGAGAAAATGATCTCACCTGTATTCTTATTATTAGTATGTTCAGAGAGCAGTCTGATTAGCTGCAAGAATATGCTAGAAATTCAAGAAGGGAAGATTTTCCCAGCTGTGTGTATTTAGATGTAAAAGTATCCCAAATAAATCTTTAATGCATATTGGGAAATTAGCATGAAATCAATAAACAAAGCTTGGAAAAGAATAGGTTAGTATATAATAATACATACGCAGTGCAACTGTGCTTGGCTAAGACTGTTGTCAGGGTGATTTGCAGGAGAAGCAGCCAATAATTGTAATAAGACAGGAAATTAAAAAGCAGAAGAGGAAAGACATTTTCAAAGTGGCTGGATGGCTAGAGGAGAAATGCCTCCAGCATTGCCACACTGAGGAGAACTTCCAAGAGAAAGATCTGATTCAAGAGACATGTTTTTCTTCTCTGTTCCTCTACTTTCATTATCCTTGGAAAACTTGGCAAGAGACGAACAGGTGGTGGTGAGGACAAAATGCACAGTAAATGCCATGGCCTTGACCTTGCAGAGTTTGTGTGGATCTAGTAGGACACACATAAGTTCTGCATCACATTTTTTCGATATTAAGTCTTACTTAAGTGGTGGATGTTGAATAACATCATAAAATACATTCTTCTATATACAAAAAGCCCCTACTATTTACGACCTTGTCTGGCATGTTCTATCTATATACCACCAAATTACTTAGTATCTTTTTCTTTCTTTTTACCCCACTTGGGGAAGGAGTTAAATAATTTTATTCCCTGGTATGCTTTAAACATTTTCAGTAGGCCGGGTGTGGTGGCTCATGCCTGTAATCCCAGCACTTTGGGAGGCTGAGGCAGGTGGATAATCTGAGGTCAGGAGTTTGAGAGCATCCTGGCCAACATATTGAAATCGCATCTGTACTAAAAATACAAAAATTAGCTGGGCATGGTGGCGCATGCCTGTAATCCCAGCTACTCAGGAGGCTGAGGCAGGAGAATCCCTTGAACCAGGGCGTTGGAGGTTGCAGTGAGCCAAGATGTCACCACTGCACTCCAGCTTGGTGACAGAGCTAAGATTCCATCTAAAATAAAATAAAACAAAATTTAATAATGAGCATTTTGCTAACCTAACTAAGCTATTATACTATGTTATGTTTTATTATGTTGAATTTGATCAAGTAAGACTCAAAAATGCTAAGTGTCTTTTAGGACAAATAGGCTATTTTATGTTTTTGGTAGATACTTAAGAAGTTTAGAACCATTTTCTTCTTTGATATTTACCTGCCAAGTTAAGGGGGAAGAAAAGGAAATTGTCAGGTTTTGCTTGGCCATGTACACTCATTTGAAGTCTTAAAGAACTTGGGTTCCTTTCACAGGTTTGAAACCCTGGAGGGCCATTCTTCATTCTAAGACTATTGTTTGGGAAGTAAAAGTCCATGAAAAGGGATCTGTGTGCATCTCTAGTGATATGTGGGCTGGTGGATTAACAATATCTGCCTTGTCATGTGCACACACACATACCCCAATAATTCTTTTTCCTATTGTATGCTATGACTTCAACTTAAGAAATACCTCTGAAATTCTAGTGCCAAACACAGGTTTGAGAAAACAAAATGCATCATATATTTAGCACATAAAGTGCTTTTGTATACTTGTGTTCTTCTCATAAGATGTAGTGCATATAAAAAATAAACAAGACATCTGTGTTATGTACAAAAAAGAGTATGGGGCATGAATAGTGTAGAGGCCGGGGTTCCCATTATTTAACTTGCCTGACAATAACTATGGAGCTTGTAAACATGCAGATTCCCAGGCCCTCCTGCATTTATTGAGTTGCCCAGGAATTTGTGTTTTAATGAACATACCAGATGATTAATGACACAAGTAGTGCTGGAAACACAGAGGATAACCTTATATTGACTGTGGTGACTATTACTTTGGGCCACACATTTGAGGAAAAGTTATATCTAAGGATTGTTCACCTGTTCAGTCATAACATCCCATGTGAGTATGTATGGCAGATACAAGAAGAGTAGAAAAGAACCTCTCTGTTGCTAAAGGACAGTGGTAAATTTGACATCACTTTTTTGTTTCGAAGAGAAAAACTTCATCTGTTGAATGTAATAATTATTGTATTTACCTCATAGTAAGGATTAAATAAGGTAGTGATTGTAAAATGCTTCTCATTGTGTTCCACAGTGCCTGACAAAATGTTTAGTAGACATCATGCATCCTTCTTCTATCATTCATTAGTATTTAAGCTTTGTATTTCCTGTTTGCTGCTTTATCTTTAATACAGTGAGTTGACCTAAGGGCTCAGATGATCATTTTATTTATCATCTTGTGGTTGAAGAGCAAAGTTTTCTCCTAATCAAAAAAAAAAAAAAAAAAAAAAAAAAAAAAATGCAGTTTCCCACCCTATTATTCTTTTAAAAAACAAAAAAAAAAATATTTTTATTAAAACAGAAGTCAAAGTTTAAAAAGGCATCCACTTTTCCTTATAGGGCTCAAAGTTGTAGTGGGCTGTGGTAATAGAAGATCAGTTTCCATACAACTTAAAAGTGAACATGGACAGACAGTTCAAATGGCAAGTGACTGTGATAATCCCTCTGTTTTCAGGAAGAGCACAGATCTTCCTTGCTTTACAAAGTAGGAATTTTTTTAAAGGCATAGTTAAATTATCTTAATGGAAATGGAATCAACTTGTGAAGTGTCTGGGTCCTCAAATAAGAGCAGCCTTGTCAATCCCTTGTGACTATATTATCAGAAAGAAAATAAACAAGAGCCTTCAGAAACCATTTGCTTTTATCCTCTTACTTCTCCTACGACTAAAAGGCCAAGTACTTAAATAGTACCTTTACTCTATAATTAGAAAATCTAATATGCTAGAATTTTGAGGGGAGGTGAGGAGCCTCTCTTCAATAACTGTTAGCTTTTTATGTACTCTAGCTGCCTAATCTTAGGACTTAGAAGGTTTAACTGGGGTCAAAAACTTTCAAATCTTAAAAGATGTATATAGAGAGAAATCTCATATGATTCAGGCTTTCTTCTTTTTAGTAAAAAGTATTAAGAATTTGTTTGTCAACAGAGAGAGAATGTGGCCTAGGTGGATCGGCACATCCTCACAGCTACTCATGACTTTAGAGGGAACTGGGTATCCATGGTATCTCCTTCCTTTGTATCCAATAAGACACACTTTGAGAAATTAATTTAACCTGGGGTGTTGGTTTTGGACTCCCATGTCAAGTATTACAAGTCACATGTCTTTCAAATACAGTACTTACAAAGTACAGGCTTCCTTCTAAAAATGGATTCTTAGAGAATTATGTCTAGATTAAATTCCCTTTCAAGTGAATTGAATTTGAAATACATTGGGGATGATAGCCCTTTCTAAGAAAGATGTGTGATAGGCCAGGCGCGGTGGCTTATGCATCTAATCACAGCATTTGGGAGGCTGAGGTGGGTGGATAACCTGAGGTTAGGAGTTCGAGATCAGCCTGACCAACATGGTGAAACCCTGTCTCTATTAAAAATACAAAAATTAACTGGGTGTGGTGGTACGCACCTGTAATCCCAGATACTCAGGAGGCTGAGACGGGAGTATCACTCGAACCCGGCGTGTGGAGGTTGCAGTGAGCTGAGCTGAGATTGTGCTATTGCATTCCAGCCTGGGTGACGAGAGTAAAACTCTGTCTCAAAAAAAAAGAAAAAAAACCCAAGAAGGATGTGTGATAGGTTCTCCCCTTTCACTGTGTAATGTAAAACCAATGATGTTCTATTGGTAGATGATTTCCAACATGGTAGTTTCAACTAAGCAGTTTCTGCAGTGATGGACACCAGCATCTCCGGCACGTGAATGCCATATGGTGGGTCCTGCAGTCATGTGAACCACTAAGATTTACTGCCTGTTTTTGGAGGCAGATTTCATTAGCAGAGTCTCATTATGATTTTGAAATTTTGTTTAAACAGAATGTTTGTGGAAAAATATTCCCCAAATGGAAAATTTCCTGATGGGAATATATATAGGTTATGTTTGATTGTTATGACAAGTAAAGCACTGCAGGCCCCCTACAAATCATAGAAGTCTCTGGCTAAGTTAGCACCCTGCCACTTCAGAGAAAGCATGGAGTCTGTGATTTCCTTACCATTCTGTTTTATAGTTTGTTTCTACTGAGAAAATTTCATTTCTCAAAATCTGATTTGTTCAGAATTATCTAAACTGTCCAAATTCACCAGCAAATAGTGTCTCTTCCATTTTATTTTACATAGTATGCATTTTAATTTGGTTTCTAATAAAGCAAAGTCAAACACAGATTGGAATGAGAGAAATGAGGAGACACTCCCTGCCTGAGACCTTGGAGGTGGTGTACACTTTGCTGTTTTGCCAGACAAGTGGATGACTGCTTAATGACTACTAACTTTTACGATCGTGAGCGGTGAGGCCCCTTTCTTTTTGCTGCCCCTTTTAATAATCGACTGGTGCCAGCAATTCTTTTAGGCTCAATGTGATGGATCCAGCCCAGTCTCCCATATTGGAAACCGTAATACATTTTTAGTTGGCACACTGCATTTCACATCAAATTGTTCTGTTTCAGTTGTGTTGCTTCTTTCTCCCCAACTGGGCTGTTAATTCCTTGAAAACAGGAGAAACGCTAGAATATAGGAAAGAGCCAAGGAAAATCAAGGTTCAGTATCTTCTGAATATTCCCTATTGATCAAGTTCATCATTGTAATGCATGAAATTTCTATTTAATAAAAGTTTAAACTGTTCTTTAAAATGTTAAAAATATTTTGAGATAAAAGTTAATTTTTAGCATCTAAGTTCTATGGTGGCTGGAGAGTCACTGTGGGAATAAAATAGATTAACTACTTGATAGAGGAAACTCCTCTGAAGTCAGAGAAGCATCCCTGCTTGTCAGAGTGGAGGCAGACATTTTTAACAGCAAGCTCATGACTATGAAATAGATATGGATACTGTAACATTTGTGCCTCGCATTTAGTTAGAAAATACTCTCAGAATGGAATGAATCTCACTAAATTGCTATTTTCTCTCGGGTATATTATTCATCTTCTCAGAATTTTCCTATGTTTTAGTGATTACTTCTTTAAATATCTTCTAACTACTAGTGCCATAAAGATAATATGCTAAAGAAATATGGTTCTAGATGTTTCCACAGTAGAAAAAATATTTTTAAAGTAATTATTTGCAAATGTCAAATGTCAGATTTTTTTTTTTAACTCTTAAGCATCTTTGATGTGGACAAGTCTAAAATCCTGACAGGAATCTTATTAGATAATAATAAACAATGATGAGTTTGAACAAAAAATTAAATTGCTTGAGATCTTACAAAAGTGAGAGGATTATATTTTGTTTTTACTCCCCCTTTCATTTCAAATTTCTTGACTGTATAACTCTATTCAGATGCTTTTATACTATACTATGGAAAATATTTATGTTTATACTAAAACAAAACATACTGAGTTTATGTACCCGCTTTCTGTCATATGCTCTATTGTATTTTAAGTTGTGAAAGACTATGACATATGCATAAGAATTCCTGCTTGAAGTGTGGTCTTGTCGATAAAAATACAATGATACCTTGTACACATTGCTATACTTGCCATTGTGACGGTTTATACGTTTATTATATTTTATCTACAGTGGACTGTATGATAAAAATCTTATCTAGAAGGAAAAAAATCCTAAAACCTACTAAGCTTGAATAATGCTTTTACTTGTACTGAGTTTAAGATTGTATCTTGGTTCAATATAAAACATCTGTTAGCAAAGGAAGTTTTGTTAGAAGCATTTTTTTTTTCTTTAAGTGATCCTTTCTGTTCAATACAAAAATACAGCTCCCTGTAGTTTAAGGAAAGTAAGGTAAACAGAAAATGGAAAACCTCATAAAAGTCAATGTAAGATAACCCTATGTGACGCTCCAAGAGACTGAAAACCAAGCCTTAGTGTGCTAGTCCTAAAGGTAGGGGAAACAAGAGCTAAAAATCTACAAACCCAGTGAAGTTTGGGGCCTGGGTTGAGTATATTTTGGAATATTTAGAATATTAGTTGGGCCCGCTTAAAGTTGAATATTTGAGTGTGGGAGAAGATAGGTTTTCCTGATAATGAATGACACAAGATTCTGTCTACATGTGTGAAAACTTAGGTCTTTGATGTGCAGTTGTAGGTCATTTAACGATGAGAATACATTCTGAGAAATACATGCATCCTTGGGCAATTCTGTCATTGTGCGAACATCGTAGAGTATACTTACCCAAACCTGGATGGTGTAGCCTAGGCTATGCTGTTTAACCCAGAGGTCCCCAACCTTTCTGGCACCAGAGATGGTTTTTGTGGGAGACAATTTTTCCATAGACCAGGGGTAGCGGGCAGGGATGGTTTTGGGATGATTCAAGAACATTACATTTATTGTGCACTTTATTTCTATTATAATATATAATGAAACAATTATACAACTCATCATAATGTAGAATCAGTGGGAGCCCTGAGCTTGTTTTCCTGCAACTAGATGGTCCGATCTGGGGGTTTTGGGAGACAATAACAGATCACAAGGCATTGGATTATCATAAGGTGCACACCTTCTAGATCCCTCGCGTGCACGGTTCACAGCAGGGTTCATGCTCCAATGAGAATTTAATACCAATGCTGACATGACAGTAGGTGGAGCTCGGGTGATAATGCAAGTGATGGGAAGTGGCCGTAAATACGCATGAAGCTTTGCTCTCTTGCCTGCCGCTTACCTCGTGCCGTGTGGCCCACGTTCTAACAGGCCACAAACCAGTACTGGTCCATGGCCCAGGGGTTGGGGACCCCTGGTCTCTCCTATTGTTCCTAGACCACAAAACTATATAGCATGTTACAGTACTGAGTACTGTAGACAACTCTAACACAATGGTTAAATGTTGGTGTCTCTAAATGTATTTAAACATGGAAAATATACAGTAAAAATCCTGTATCCAAGATTAAAAATGATGAACCTGTGTAGGGCACGTACCATGAATGGAGCTTGCAGGACTGGAAGTTGCTCTGGGTGAGTCAGTGGGTGAGTGGTGAGTGACTGTGAAGGCCTAGGACATTACTATCCACTACTTTAGACCTCATAAACACTTTATACTTAGGCTATACTAAATTTATAAAATGTTATTTTTTTTCAATGATAAATTAACATCAGCTTTAAGTTTTTTACATCATAAATTTTTAAATATTGTTTGACTTCCTGACTCTTTTGTAATAAACCTTAGCTTAAAATACTAACAGTTTGTATAACTGTACAAAAATATTTTCTTTCCTTACATCCTTATTCTATAGGCCTTTTCAATTAAAAAAAGTATTTTACTTTTTAAATTTAATTAACACTAAGACACAAGCACACACATTAGCCTAGGCCTGCACAGGGTCAGGATCATCCATATCACTGTCTTCTGGTCCCACTGGAAGGTCTTGTCCCACTGGAAGATCTTCAGGGGCAATAACATGCATGGAGCTGTCATCTCCTATGATAACAATGCCTTCTCCTGGATAACTCCTGAAGGACCTGCCTGAGGCTGTTTACGGTTAATGTTTTTAAAATAAGTAGAACGAGTACCTCTAAAATAACGATTAAAAGTATATATATATATATACACACACCTGTAATCCCAGTACTTTGGGAGGCCACGACGGGCAGATCGCAGATCACGAGGTCAGGAGATCGAGACCATCCTGGTTAATGCTGTGAAACCCCATCTCTACTAAAAATACAAAAAATTAGTCTGGCACGGTGGCAGGCACCTGTAGTCCCAGTTACTACACGGGAGGCTGAGGCAGGAGAATGGCGTGAACCTGGTGGGGCGGAGCTTGCAGTGAGTGGTGATCGCACCACTGCACTCCAGCCTGGGCGACAGAGCAAGACTCTGTCTCAAAAAAAAAAAAAAAAAAAAAGTACATATATATACACATAAACTAGTAACATAATCATTTCTTATCAAGTCTTATGTACTGTACATAATCATAGGGTCTATCCTTGTATACAGCTAGCAGCATAGTAGGTCTGTTTACACCAAGATCACCACAAACATGTGAGTAACGCATTGTACATTAAAAGGGCTATGACATCATTAAGTGATAGAAAATTTTCAGCTCCATTATAATCTTATAGGACCATCTTATATGTGGCCTGTTGTTGACCAAAATGCTATAATGTAGTACATGACTCTATTAGAGAAATATTTACCATTGCATGACATAAAATCACTGCACTGCATAGCTGCTAACATTTCTGCTCCTGGCTTCTATTTTTAATGCCTGATCTATCCATGTCCTTTCTCATTTAATGATTTTGATCTCCATGTTGAAAACCTATGCGACCCATCTATCACCTGACTTTCTGCTTTCTGT
This sequence comes from Piliocolobus tephrosceles, assembly GCF_002776525.5. Classification (NCBI taxonomy): domain Eukaryota; kingdom Metazoa; phylum Chordata; class Mammalia; order Primates; family Cercopithecidae; genus Piliocolobus; species Piliocolobus tephrosceles. The sequence goes on along the minus strand of NC_045447.1, from coordinate 85,208,109 downwards.
GATGGCGCAGCCACACACCAATAGCCGGGAAACTAGCTCTGATCAAAGGATGTTATTTTGCTTTGGGGATCTTTCCCTCTGACACTATCGACACTGCCTGCCACCACTAAGACCAGTCATCACTCCAGCCTGCCTTCACGCTGACGTCACTGGGTGCCTCCTGGCTATCACATGCATCCCTGTCTTTGGCCTCTAGTCTCTATGATGTTAGAGATTTATTTTTTCCACTCATAGTTACCTTCTTTGCCCACCTCATAGTCAATCATATGCACTGATGATCCTTGGACCTATCTCAGCTCTTGTTCTCTCATCTTCTGCTCCTCTTAAAGGGAGAAAAGGGTAGAATTAAGTCTATTGTAGCCTATTATAGATTCACACAAATTCAGTCTGTACATTAATGCAGCTCCACAAGCCGTTTACTTCTCTTTCGTGCAACCCTAAGCTCCCTCTCACAGAGGCCACACATGATTTGATTTTTCTCCCCTGTCTCTCAATCCTACTTTCTTTCACTTTTCAAATGTATAGCAAAGATCATGGTAGTCTGGCAGAAACTGCTCTGCATCTCTGGTCATGTTCACCTCCATCTGTCATTTCCTTTCTCCCAGCTTGCTTTTTCTTACACCTCATGCCTCCATGAAATTTCTCTCTGCCTACCATGTCCTTATAACTGTAGGAAGGCCCTCAGTCTCTCATTCATTTCCAGTAACCCCAGCTCCTTCTCTTCTACTTTTAAAGATTAGCTCTCACTATCTGAAGAAAAAGCAACCAAATAGCTTTTGGCCAAGTGTGCTGTCCTCTGTCAGAACTCTCATACTTAATGTGTGGCCCTCATCTGATTGCTGCGTTTTCATCATGAGGATCTCCTTATGTCCTTTCACCCTGGCTTCCAACCATACTGAGTTCACACTTCTGATTCTTCTCCAGTTACCTGATGGCTTCTTTTTCACCTCAGATTTTAAATATGAATGTTTTTAAAAGTTTTTCATGGTTTTCACTCTTGGTTCTTTGCTTGGCATTCCCTAGTCTCAACACTCAACTGTATTTTAATGATGCCCCAAAATATGCCTTCACACAGAACTCTCTCCAAAATTGTAACTCCATTTTCTCTCTCTCTCTGTCTTCCTTCCTTCCTTCTTTCCTTCCTCCCTCCCTCCCTTCTCTCTCTCTCTCCCCCCCTCCACCTCTCTCTCTTTCTTCTTTCTTTCTTTTTTGGAGATGGAGTCTCACTCTGTTGCCCAGGCTAGAGTACAGTGACGTGATCTCAGCTCACTGCAAACTCCACCTCCAGATTCAACTGATTCTCCTGCCTCAGCCTCCTAAGTAGCTGGGATTACAGGCACCCACCATTACACCTGGCTAATTTTTGTATTTTTAATAGAGACGGGGTTTCACCATGTTGGCCGTGCTGGTCTTGAACTCCTGATCTCAGGTGATCCACCTGCCTCGGTGTCCCAAAGTGCTGGGATTATAGGCCTGAGAAACTGTGCACGGCCATAACTCCATTTTCAAAGGCCTGCTGGGCATTTCGACTTAATTTTCCTATGATGTCTTACATTTTAGCTCGTCTAAACTTTAATCAGTTATCTTTGTCTAAAACCTTTCCCATTCGACATGCCTCCCCCAGTGATTTTTTATTTCCAAATTTATTTTAATTTTTGAAGGAAATATATAAGTACTAGTACAGACATATGCCTTTGGCTTGGTGCTAAGATAATCATATGCAGAGTCGGCTATCACTTCAGATTCTGGAATATTTTTCTTCTTAGAAAGTACACTGTATTGCAGATGAGTAGTTTATCTTTGAGTGCAGTGAATGTGGGATGACTTTATTTTTAGCCATTATAATGCAAAGCAATGCCCAGATTGTCGATTATTTGCTAATCAAATTCATTGTCTTTTAACAAGTAAAAGCTCACAAGTAAGAACAGTTGCTTCAAGAAATAAATTGGTCTTCCTAGGTAATAAATCTAAAAACAAATTAAAAGTTGATTTAAGGTGTCTTGCAGCCATTTCAATATCATCCTTACCTTAGATGAATGTAGAAAAGAAATGTGGGCAGTTTCTAATGTGCTTGTCTTCAAAGCTACTTTACCGGCAGTTAGCAATCTGCCTCTGCCCCATGGTCCCCTGTGAAATTTTCCATGAGGAATTTGTGCACCTTCTTCAATACACAACCATAGATCCTGATTCTATCAAATGCAGAAGCAGCACTTGCACCTATATTTTAAGGAACAAAGCATAGTGGCCAAGTGTAACTTGTTTCTTTCATCGCCACCCAATATAAGACAAATAAAGTAAATATACTGCTTTTCCACATATGTTTACAATTTACCACTTCTTTGTTTCTCTCTACTTTACTCACAAATCCTTTCCAGTGTATTAATAGATTCTGTGGTATGCAAATAATTCATACTGATAGCAGTCACAAATACTGCATACATGGTAGCAGTTGCAGGTAGTGGTGTTACAATCACATATAGTTAATACATATAAAATATAAAGCAATTGGTGATATAGTTTCCTATTTTCTGCTTATGCTTATCATCAACATACATTCATGGCATGGGATAGTCAAGGCATTGTGGAAAATGCAGTTATGTGACAAGGCACATATAGTCTAGTTGTAAAGAAAGAACAAAAAATTAGGCAGATAAGGCATCGTTGACAATTGAGTCGTTGAGTAAAAAGGTGTTCAGAGGAGGAAGACTTTACGAGTTGAAGGAAAAAATCCTTCTAGTGTTTCTTTCCTTTCCAGATCTATGTGGCTTTTCTAGTTTGTTATGGTTTTCTGTTTGTTTATGCCCATTTCATCAGTTACAAGATGCCTTTGCACTTTAAATACCTCTAAAGTAAACGAGCATAAGCAGTTTTCCATGCGTGATGTCCTTGCTATACGTTACACCATCTTTAATTCTTGTGTTTCCTCCACTCTGATTCACTTCATTTCAGTTCCATGGGAAGAACCTGTTTAGATATTGTTTGGAGATTTTTCTAATGCATATCATGTTCAGTAAATCTGAGTGCCAGTGAGAGATCTTTTATTGTTTCTCTCTGAGACTTCACAGTTAAAAATTATGAGGTCAAGGCAGGAGGATCACTTCAGTCCAAGAGTTCAAAACAAGCCTAGGCAACATAGTGAGACCCTGTTTCTACAAAAAATAAAAAATTAGCCGGGCATGGTGGTACCTGCTTGTGGTCTCAGCTACTCGAGAGGCTAAAATGGGAGGATTGCTTGAGCCCAGGGAGGTTGAGGCTGGAGTGTGCTGAGATCACAGCACTGCACTCCAGCTTGGGTGAAAGAGCAAGACCCTGTCTCAAAAACAAAAAAAATTGTGACTTGCCATTTGACTGCAAATGTCCTTGAAGTATGACAATGATAAAACTATTAAAGACATTTGTTCTGCCTTTTTTTTTTTTTTTTTTTTTTAAACAAGTTCCTCTATCAGGAATGAGATCTTCCCTCTCCCAGCGAATCTCTATCTGGCTAAATTCTACGGTTTCAAGACTCAGTTCAGGAGCCACTTGCTTCAAAAAGCCTTCTGTGCACTGGACACAGTGGCTCATTCCTATAATCCCAGCACTTTGGGAGGCCAAGGCAGGAGGATTGCTTGAGCCCAGGGTTTGAAACCAGCCTGGGCGACAGAGCAAGACAGGTTCTACAAAAATAAAAATAAAAAAACTAGACAGGCATGGTGGTGTGCATCTGTGATCCCAGTTACTTGGGAGGCTGAGGCAGGAGGAGGATTTGAGCCCAGGAGGTTGATGCTGCATTGAGCTGTGATCATGCCACTGCACTCCAGCCTGTGTGACAGAGTGAGACCCTGTCTCAAAAACAAAAATAACAACAACAAAAAACCTAACACCCTCCCCCTCCAAAATAAATAATAATAAAAAGCCTTATGTGGTGCCAATCTGGTCTTAGATGCATGAAGCTGCCATATAACACAGATCCAGGGGTCATTTACTTCCAACTTATATGAATGACACTTCCTGGTTTTATGCAGTTCACAGTCTGAGCAATGGTGTATAGCAGCCTTGGGTACACCTTGCCTTCTTTGAGCTCCCGCAGCACCCTGTGCTTTTCCTCATTACCGTATTGTTTCTATTTATATTTCTATCCCTTAACACATTGTAGGTATTTTAGAGACAGGAATTGTGACTTAATTTCTGACCCACACTCAGTACATAGTAAAGGTTTGTTTATTAATTTAAAAAAATGAAGCTTAATGGAACCTCTTGGTAAAATTCATACCTTGATGAAAGCTCTAAAGACCTAAGCTTAATCCACAGTGTTGCTACTTAGCAGTCCAGACTTTCTTCCCAATCCTGACTCCGGATCTAAATACTGAGGTTTCTGGTTCATAAGCATCTTGTTCACCTCATTCCCTGTCCCTTCCCTTCATCTTCGTGTTCTCTGTTCTACTGTAACTTAGTTCGTTGGCCATTGTTACTTTCTCCCCATGACTCGTTAACTTTGCAGAAAGAGTACTAGAGAATCTTTTCAAACCTCTCCACCTCCAATTTCTTCTCCTGTGCTTATTTCCTTTTATTTTCCATTGTGTGTCCTCACCATCTTCTTTCCTACTTGCCACTGGAAATGAGAAATTAAGTAGTAAAGGCTGAATTTGGATGTTTTTTTTTTTTTTGGTGAGACAGAGTCTCACTCTGTCACCCATGCTGGAATGCAGTGGCACGATCTCGGCTCACTGAACCTCTTCCTTTTGGGTTCAAGGGATTCTCCTGCCTCAGCCTCCCTAGTAGCTGGAACTACAGGTGCACACTACCATGCCCGGCTAATTTTTATAAAATATATAAAAATATAAAAAATATTTTAACAATTTATATTTTTATACTGAACTGAGAAAGGCTTTCGCCATGTTGGCCAGGCTGCTCTCGAACTCCTTACCTCACGTGATCTGCCCGCCTCGGCCTCCTAAAGTGCTGGGATTACAGGTGTGAGCCACTGCTCCTGGCCCTGAATTTGGATTTTTGTATCACTATATATTTTTCCTTCCTACCTCTTTTCCTAATGAGAAAAAAAAATCCATAGGTTTAATAACATCAATAAAGAATCAAATCTGTCTAAATGAAACAGAACAACTAATTAGAGCACCTGACTCAAAATAGATTTTTTTTTCTTCTATCAAGACATAGTTTTCAATTGACTTTCCTGATCTCCCCTTAATCTGTATGCATAACCACATTCTGCACATAATTTCTCTGTTGCATATAAATTACATTCACCTACATACTCTCTCCTTCCGAGGCTGCATTTCTCAGTCTCTTCTTATATAGAATCAATGCTGAGAGTACTGTTTCCCACCGTTGGCGGATATAAAGAGCACGTATTGCAGACTGGAGGCCTGAGGGTCACATTTGACCTGCAGATGTTTTATTTGGGATGCATACTACCTGTAAACAAAATTATTTTTTAGTTAACATATGAAGATTGGATGATTTCACATAAAAAACAAGGAGGGATTTTTCACTTTACAAGGATTATTCACTTTACAGCATGGCAAAAATCAGCTGGAACTTAGCGACGATGACTTTATTTATACAGGTATCCACTCCCTAGTAGACCGCAGTTCTCCCCACTCCCTATTATCTCCCTGATGCGAATGCCTGACACAACCTGCCCTTCATCTGTGCTCTTACATTGTATTGTTTTATTAGAAATGCTTTTTTATATCCATAGCTTTGTTAATTATGAGGAAATGAAACATAGCTGGAGAGGACAGTTTATTTCAACAAAATCTGGAAGCTGTATTTTTCTTTGGTGTCAGCGAAATATATTCTTACATATCAAATGCAATTTTTAAAAGTATCTCTGGATCTTTACCCAGGTATCCTCACTCATTTAAGTTAATTTTTGTAGGCATTTATGTTTATAACCTTTAAAAATATAAACAGTAATGTTGTTAAAATTATGACAACACCCATAAGAAGCATCCACTGTCAGTTACACAGAGTAATCCATGTAAAAAAATGTCAGGGCTAGAGAAAGGTGGTTAGTGATGCTGACATTGCCAAGAATGGCGAAGAGAGGCTCCGATTTAAACTCTCAGTAATTCTAAATCTCTGTTCAGTACTTACTGCTGTCTTCCTTTCTACCCAAGTGGAAGGTAGGGGCCGGACTCAGAGAGAACAGATGGTATAGGATCTGTCCTAATTTACTCTTTGATACTAACAGGTACAAAAGAGTGAAAACTAGATCACAAAGGAAGACAGCAGATAAAATGCATATTGAGAAAGTCATTCCAGTTGTGCATGCCACTTTGAAACAGAAGTGTCTGGTGGTTTCAAAGCTGTGCAAACAATACTACTAAATATGTCATGATATGATGATGGGTGATAGTTTTTAACTCGATTTGCTTTACCTATTAAAGTAAAATTTTGGCAAGTCATTTTTGTATTCTCTCTAAGATGATAATAACAGTTCTTCCTCTAAATGAGGTATGTCATAGTGCACTTATTTTTAGATTCAGCAAAAATAATTCTTTAGTGGTTTGTCATGACATTATACAGCTATTGGCGGTATAAAACAAAAATTACAGTTTTATTTTCTTCATTTTCCTACACCCTGCCCTCTACTTACCCTTTGTAATTTTTTGAAATTTTCTTCTGTAGAATGTAACTAGAATGCTGCTGGATTTTTTCTTTAATCGTGCTGTCATTATTCGCTCCATAATTGGTTTATTCCTAGCAAGAAAAACATTTTTTTTTTTTTTTTTTTAATTTCTCTTCAGCTTGTTCAGGGGCGGAAGTCATGAGGGAGTTTTAATTGGAACCTCCACCATGAGCCTATGGCTCTTAGAATTCCGGAAGCTGCTAATTTGGTTCTAAATTAACTTCTATAAGGAGTGCAAGATTGTTGAATTTAGGAATGTTATTACTATGTGGAAGAAGGATACCAATAAATAATGCAAAATGAAATGTCTCATGAGAGAAACAAGTGTGTTTTTAGCAGAAGGGCGTTATATGTTGTTATTTGGTTGGTTTTGTGAATGAAGCAGGTATTCTGGTAAGTTCACTCTTGTGTCCTTATTGTCTTCGAGTGTACAATTTTGGGATATCAGAGTAAAATAACAATACATTTTCAATAAAAGATAACAATGTCTTCATTTCATACCTAGTGGTCTTGAGGAAAATCACATAAGGCAAATAAGATAAACGAAGAAATCACCTAGGTTGGTCTGGCTAAAATGTATACTTGCTTTTCAGAATGGTCTGAATGTTGTTCTGTGGTTTTAAACCAACCATTGACTAGCACAAATGGTCTTTTAAATAATAAATATCTCACATATTTTACTTGATTCACATTTTCAAAATACTGTTTTCGATGAATTTTAAAAACTTTTTTGGTAGCTCTTTTTCTGTTTGTTTTTGTATGAAAATAGAACATTCAACAGAGCTCTTGAATCCTTTCTGCCATTAGCTCATTTTTCTCAAACAAGGTAATAAGAAATTGTAATGGTGTTGACAGTACCTGGGATATTTTCATATTATTTCTCATCATGTCTTTTATCAATTACTAGTTAATGATTCTAGGTTATTTGTATGAAATTTCAATCTTTGCATCCCATTATTATACTTTGTCACTCTTATTTCTAAATAACTTATGTTTGATAAGATAGCTAAATTTACTTTTATGTAATCAAAGATACAACGTATTTAAGTTTCACATTTGAGCTTCTACCTTAACAGTCCATTAGTCCTTTTATTCTTCCTTTCTAACATTGTTTTAAAGACTACAGGGCCATGAAATACATGGACACGAAAACATTATATTTTTATTTCTTTAGTCACAGCTTTAAAATTTCCATGTTGAATTTCCTTCTAGTCCATTTTGGCAAGATACTGTAACCTCTGTGCATTGCTGCTTATACTCCAGTGTCATGTCTGATTTGAAGTTCTCTTCTTTTCTCCCAGGAGTAGACTATGGCCTTGGCTCCTTGGACTTTGGTGATAACAGGACAGTATGGTCTCTAGATCCTCACTTCCTCTTCCTTTTCAAGGCCTAGTCCCTTAGAGAGACTAGGCCTAAGCTCTAGGGAGAGAGAGAAGTCGTGGAAGAAGAGCCTGCTAGATAAGTAGGCTGCTCTGTTCCTTTTGGTTCCACCTCATGCTCAGCTGAGAGAATGGCTTTCTGAATAGATGCTTTATATTTGGGGAAAGAGAGTGATGGCTTTGTTCATCCTCCATTTGGTGACTTCTGTGGCTGCGGACTCCTGCAGAGTGGGTCAGCTAGTTTCCCTGGAGTGCTTCCAGAAGGCCATGTTTTCAGTTCATTCTCATGATGGAATACTCCTCACTTGACTGTGCCCTTCCTCTTTCTTGCTTGATTCTTCATAGAGTACCCCAGGAATCACAGGAATCCTCTTCTATGTCCACCGACATGCTATGGGAACGTGGAAGGGGCTGCCTTACTGATTTTCATCATGAGTGTATTGAACTTCTGTCCTTCTAAGACCTGCTGACATAGGCTACTCTGAAGGCCTTTCTGCTGTCAGACAACTCTGTCCTCGAATGGGTGGAGACTACCATGTTCTATAGTTTGTCCCACATTCCTGGGGATAGACATTAACCTCACCTACAAACTGTTTCACCATGCTCAACTCAGGCTCAGGAATCAACCAGCCAGGCTTTCTCACCAATGGCTATAAATGAGTCTCTGAAATGCTTGTCTTTGGAAATAATTTGTGCCTCTTTCTCATGTTTAGGGTAATGAGAAGTGACCTTTCAACACAAATAGCACACACTCAGGAAATCTGAGCTACGCTTCAGGTTCCTTATTCTACAGATTGAGGGAAAAGAGAGCAGGGACAAAGACTGGTGCATGGAAAACTGGTTCTGCCACCTCTTGATAGACCCCTTGGGAAGAGGAACACTCTTGGTGGCATGTTGTTACACCATTTTGGACCCCAGTTGTAATATAAAATGTCCCTCTCAACATGCTGTTAGAAGTGTGTGTGTGTGCACGTGTGCAGTGTCCTATCTTCTATGGATTTTAAGCTACTTTGAGGCAGAAACCATGTCTTGCTGCTTTTTTCATCTCCTCTAATTACCCTCTAACAACAAAACCCATAATACAACAGCGGTAATAATAAGCAAACACTTCAATGATGCTTGCTGTCTATAGACCAGACACTGTTCTCAATGCTGTATATACGTATTTATGCTTTTAATTCTCACAAACCCTATGAGGTTGATATTACTGTTGTAATTTCGGCTTGTGAAAATAGGTATAGGTAGTTTAGTAACTTGCCCACAGTTTACACAGCTGACAAGAGGTGAAGCTGAGATTTGGACCCAGTCAGCCTGGTTCTGGGGCTGGTCTATGCTGATTGTCTTTATCATAAACATATGCACACGGTGACCAGATATAAAGACAATTAGACACAAGGATTATTTGATCAGTCAGACTTGGTATGTGAAGAAACACATCAAACTTTAAGTAATTATTTAAGTGAAAAAAACACATTTTCATGCATGAAATTTTACATTGTTGGACCCAATGAATATAAAATCTTATGGATTAAATGGAATCAAAAAGACTACTTTTGAATGAATTGAGCACATTAAGGCAATTCCTGCCAAAGCTAAGAGAGCAGTTTTCTGGTGAATAACCGTCCCTGAATGTATCAGTAGTGCTTACAAACGTAAGTTTTTAAAATTCCAAAACATAATGGTTATCTAATCTCAGATACAATCTGGTACCTGTGTTTTTGTCGATAGGAAAATAAAATGTACTGAAAGTTCCAATCAGAGCAAACATTGTTCTCTCTCTCCTTCTCCTTAAAATCACTGACAGTTGCCTCCTGTCTTTACATAGATACTTTTCAGGCAATATCCCTCTCTCCCTCATACTCTTCTCTTACCCTCTGCCCCTCTGCCCCTCATTCTCTACCCACCAATTTTTCCTTCATTCTCTGCTCTCTGGGCACAACAATGCAAGCAGGCCGTGGGGTGTGTGGACTCCCCTGTTTGCCTCTCCTCCAGTCATGGAGTTCCCGTCAGCTCTAACAGTGACTGTCTGCGGTAAACTCAACTCTTGTGACACTGCCATTGTAGAGAAAAAGGAGAGAACCGGTCGATTCTAACACAGCAGTTTTCCCAAGCTGTTAAACCTAGTCCATCTAAAACAAATTTCCATGAACCATTTCAAATTGTTAAAACAAACAAGTAAATTCAGTGAATTGGTTGGTAAATTAGCTTTCAGCAAACTGGCTTTAAATGAAGTGGTTGTCCAGCCAACTGGTGACATGATGAATTATCTTTTGGGTTATTGGCCTTGAGGCTGCCTTGGCTCCTGCCTTCTTAATTGTACAGCTCCCCTTGGATGCCAGGAGGTGCCCCTGCATCCTTTGTGCATACGCTCATTAGCATCTGTCACTTGATAGAAAGAGACCCAGCTAATACTTCTGAACCTGCTGGATTTTGGATTCTCTGCTGAAATTTTCTGGCCACAATGACCACTGACTTCCATGTGGCCAAATTCAGTGGCTACACTTCTATCTTTATAGTTCTTGATAATTCTAATCTTTTTATCCTTATTGACCATTCTCTGCTACTAAAAATCTCTTTCTTTGGTTTCTAGAATCCCTCTTTCCAGGATCTGTGGCCTTTCTGTTATTTCTGTCACCTTTACAAACCTGTCTTCAGCTACCCACTCCTTTAATATAGGGTCTTTCTCCTGGACTCAGTCTTTGATCTTCTGGTTATCTTACTTTACATCTTAGATGTGCTTATCCTCACCCATGGCTTCTACTAATGTACCTACACTGAGATTCTCAAAGTATATCTCCTATTTTGGCCTTTCTGCTGATCTCTAGACACATGTCCCACTCTCTGTTTGTTACCTCAATTTGATTATCTCACAAGCACTTCAAACTCTCATCATTCTTTTCCAAATTTTCCTCTTTGACAATGCCTACCCTAATAAATAACACCACTCAGTGTACCAAAGCATGACTCTTTCTCAGCCACTCCTGCCATATCCATTCAGTCATTAAAGCCTGCCATTTCCATCTCCCTAATCAACATCAGTCTCATCAATCTACCTACCTACCTACCTACCTATATCTTGTTTCCCCTCTTCATCACTATTGATCCTGCCCTAGTGCAGATATATGTCTATTCTCATCCAAATCACCACATCTGCTCCTGAGTGATTATTTTCTTTGCAATCTCACCACTTCCCAATCTATTCTTAACACTGTGACCTTGGGGAAAGCTTCCAAGGTGCATTTCTAATCATGTCACCTCTCTGGGTAAAAGTTGTCCTTACATGTCTGCTCCCTTCAACACAAGGACCATTTCATTAGCATGAACATAAGAGCTTTATAAATTGGCCTTGGCTTAGATCCCTAACCTCTATTCTTTCACTTTCTGAGATGTATTCCTCACTCCAGCAACGTTTCCCACACACACTATGTACATTAGTGACCCTCAGCTGTTGCTCCTGTTCTGTAAGACCCGTGTGAACCATCACTTCCCATAGGAAACCTTGTCTTCTCACTGAACCTAAGTGCTCTTCTTTTGTGTTCCTATAGCATCTTGTACATGCACATCTCTACCTTAATGCTTACCATACTTTTCTGGAATAATCTGTTTACTTTCCTCTCTGTTACACGGAAGTCCAAATTCTATTCACTTTATCTCTCCAGAACCCAGCCCAGTACATAGTAGGTAACTAATGAATGTTTATTAAATAAATGATTGAAATATCATAAATAAAATTAAGATACTAGCAGAGATTTTCTAAATTGAAAAATTCAAATAAGTTCTCTGAACAATTCCACTTGTGTAATTTATTTATTTATTTATTTATTTTTTTTTTTTTTTTTTTTTTATTATACTTTAAGTTCTAGGGTACATGTGCATAACGTGCAGGTTACATATGTATACATGTGCCATGTTGGTGTGCTGCACCCATCAACTCGTCAGCACCCATCAATTCATCATTTATATCAGGTATAACTCCCCAATGCAATCCCTCCCGTGGGATTGTAAACTAGTTCAACCACTTGTGTAATTTAATTTTGATTATCAAATCCTCTTAGTTTTGAGGACCATTGCATTCTTGCTAACTACATATTTCAAGTAATATTTCATGAAGCTATATACGCAAAATAAAGTATACCCATTTTCTTGAATAAGAGTACAATAAAATGCATGATACAGAAAAACTGGTAATCTAAATGACTGAAACTACAGTGTTTTTCTCATCTTTGTTGTCATATCCTGTCTGTCATGATGACTGCTAATTATTATTGTACAGTAGGTATGAGACCTGCAGGTTACCAGAAAGCCAGAAAAGCCAGAAGCATTGTATTTTATTATGAACTCATCCTTCTCTAATCCACAATACAGCTATTTACTTTTTTTTAAGGCAGAGTCTTGTTCTACCGCCCAGCTTGGAGTGCAGTGGCATGATCTTACCTCACCGCAACCTCCGCCTCCTGGGTTCAAGTGATTCTCCTGTCTCAGCCTCCTCAGTAGCTGGAATTACAGGCAAATACCACCACACCTGGCTAATTTTTTATTTTAGTAGAGACGGGGTTTCACCATGTTGGCTGGGCTGGTCTAGAACTCCTGACCTCAGGTCTCCCAAAATGTTGGAATTATAGGCATGAGCCACTGTACCCAGCTGCTATTTACTTTTATTTAAGTTGTTTTAAATGATTATCTGGCATCTGCAATAACTCAGTAATATGAATATAGTAAACTTTTAGGTATTTCACTTATCTCTTGCACAGTATATTAAATTATTAAGACTCTCCTTTTGACATAATTTTTCTAGAATGTAGCATCTTACACTCTAAACCCCTTTTTAAAAATAATCCCGTTTTTCTCTGGAGTTTGAGTAATCAGAGGTTCTCCTATTCACTGTTTCCTTAGCATAGTACCATGTATTCAAAGGGTACCCAGTAATTATATCTTAAATCCACATTTCTGAAACTATGTTTTTCTTTCAATTATGCCACAGTTAGAAGAGTTTTAACCCAGCAAAGCCTTTATATTCTTTGCAAGGCTTAGGGTTTATTCAAGGACATAACAACAGATAACAGGAAGTAAGGTTGCATGTTTCTTAATCTTCTTGGAGTTCTGGACCCCTTAATAATCTGATATAGGTCCTTTCTCAAGGAAAATACACATACTCATATACTCACAAATGTTGACTGCAAGTTCAGGGCATCATAGATCTCTAAAAGAATTTCATTGACCTTCTAGGGTCCATGGGACTCAGATGAGCTCTGGAGTCAGGCTTGGTTTTCCCTGCAGTGAAGAATATTGTGTTGGGATGTGATAGAAGGTGAGGCCAAACCAGAGGTAACCAAGAGATAGAGAAGGGCTTGGAGTTCATGAAAGTAGTTGGGGTTTCCTCCTAAAGAACAATTAGACCTGTGATAAGTAAATTGAAGGACATTTACAAAACCAAGACTAATACATCAGAAAGTAAAATTTTCATTTATTTGATGGAGAAGCTTGATATAATTTTCCCTAAACTTCAACGGGAATATTGGGTTTCCATAGTCACCTCTGTGCTCAGTGAAATGCCCGCAAGTAGGAAACTTCCCATTTAATTAGGCTGAATTGATTTACATTGAATTGGGAGGGGTTAAGTATTATCTACAAAATATAAGGCTTGCTTATGTCAAGTATTTTGTCTACCAGCAATACAGAACCATAAAATTATCTCCAGTCCAGTCTCATAAATATAATTGGGAACCTTAGAAGTGTCAGGCACTGTGCTAGTGTCTAAAAAGTAAATAAAGATGTGTTTAAAAGACTGTAGCTTCTTGGATAGCTTGAGAAAGAAACATAGAAAGAACTTTGTTAAATGGTACACCTCAGGTCCAGTCATGAAGGGAATGAAGAAGATTTGATCTTACCTGGTGGAATCTAGGAAGGCCCCACAGAGGAGATGGAACTTGAGCAGGCTTTGAAAACAGATTGTATTTTGTGGAAGTAAAGTGTGGAGACAATTTTAGATACAAATATGTTCTGAGCAAAAACATGGAGATTAGAAAGAGTGAGAAGGATAAGTCGTGTTCTGGAGTTGGGGCAGAGGTGTTATGATGTGGGTTAAGGAAATATTCCACATGGCATAACTTACTTTGCGTTTAACACTCAACAAATATTGAGCACTTACTATGTGTAAGTAGAGAGAGACAAATGATAAACAATGATCATAGTTGAAAAATCATAAATGATTTTACAGGGTGATTATGTGCTATGAAATTTTTTTAAAGAGCAGATGAAGGGATTGGGAGTGCCTTGTAAGATGAAAGCTAACACTTTAATTTGAATGGGCCAAGCATAATTCATTGAGAATTCAAGTGATATTTGAGCAAATACTTGAAAGGGTTGACAGAAAGAACCATTAAGATATCTTAGGAGAGAATGCTCCAGGAAAAGAGTTACAAGGCCAAAGTGTGCCTAGTGTGTTTAAAGAATAACATGGAGGCCAGTATAACTACAGCTGAATAGGTAGAACAGGAGTCAGAAATACAGTCAGAGAAGTAAACTGCTGTGTAGCGGGATTGTAGGGAGGTGAGTCCTCTAGGTTCTGACAGAAGGTTTAAGGACTTTCTTGCTTCCTCTGCCAACACTTTCTCCAAACATTCAATAGTTCCCTAGTTTCAGTATCGCATAGAAAATAAGGAGTAGGCCGGGCGTGGTGGCTCAAGCCTGTAATCCCAGCACTTTGGGAGGCCGAGACCGGCGGATCACGAGGTCAGGAGATCGAGACCATCCTGGCTAACACGGCGAAACCCCGTCTCTACTAAAAATACAAAAAAAAAAAAAAACTAGCCGGGCGAGGTGGCGGGCACCTGTAGTCCCAGCTACTCCGGAGGCTGAGGCAGGAGAATGGCGTAAACCCGGGAGGCGGAGCTTGCAGTGAGCTGAGATCCGGCCACTGCACTCCAGCCCGGGCGACACAGCAAGACTCCGTCTCAAAAAAAAAAAAAAAAAAAAAAAAAAA